>NC_141326.1:12037500-12150000 GCF_037954235.1 Aulostomus chinensis
ATTAGTACCAGCAGTGGGTGAGAATAGCCTCAAGGAGGACAGACTCTGACTGATCCCGCTGCTGAAAAGAAGCTGGCAGTCTTTTGTATCCGCCCATGCGTAGGAAGAGGCTAATTCTGAACTATGTTTCTTTATTGCTGATGTATCTTAAAGTATAGCTTAAGTATAGTAAGTAAGTATGGTGTGGTGTGGTGCAACCATGGTGCAGTGCTATTTTGGGACAACGGAAAACATCTGCACCATAGACCAAGAAGAGGCTGGTCTTTGGTCAGTGTGTTATGTGTGAAGTGTATTTAAAGGGCGCATCAGTCAGATGTGTGGCACCGCAGCCTGGTTCTATGAATGCCCATTAACACCCCATTTGGTTGACTGGTTTGAGTGATGTCACACCCAAAACATTCCTATGAATAATTAGGTGTCTAACGACTGCCTCTTCACACCGTGTTTTGCGCTCTGATCAATCTAAAAACCAAAATGAGACACACAACACACACACACACACACACACACACACACATACACACACACACACACACACACACACACACACACACACTGCCATCCAGCAACAGCCTCATACCAAAGGTCACCTACTGTAAATAGGGCCTTTGGTCAGTTGTACACAGCTTTCAAAAGATGAAAATGAGTGTGTTTAGTTGAGTATCACAACTGCACCATGTGGAACAAGTGTTGTAATCTTAGCGGGATTATGGATTAACTCCTGACCCCCCAGATAGCACTGTCATACCTTAGGCCTGCTCTTTGTCCTTTTCATACTTTTTCATCCATGTAACCAGAAAACCTTTACTCTAGTTATAGATTAAATATACTGTATCTGGGGATAAGCACACATCATAAAGATAACTCTAGTTTTTGGAGAGTCACTGTGTGCAAGGGAGGGCCTTAAAAATGAATTTATTGTTGCATCCTTAAAAAAAAAAAAGCTAGAATATTGGGAAATTGTAAACGTTTTAAAAACGACTCCCCTGTTCTCCCCCGCCTGCTTTCATCTCCAATTACTTTCCTCCTCTCTCTCCATCCTGTCCATCACACCAAACCCCACCCCCGCCCTCTCCTGACTACGTCCCATGGGCCAGGCTACAACTACAACCTGGGATAGAAAAACTGTGATCTATAATTCACACAGATCACTAACCCTGGAGGAGACATGCTGCCTACCTGGACACGGCCCCTCGATTAGCTACAGTGTCTTGGCATCTGTGTGTGTGTGTGTGTGTGTGTGTGTGTGTGTGTGTGTGTGTGTGTGTGTGTGTGTGTGTGTGTGTGAATGTGACTTCAGTGATGTGTCCTGGGTTTATGTGATAATTGGTGAAAGAGCACTGCTCGTCACATGTATGAGGCTTCATGTTTCCATTGAAAACATTTCCCTCACACACTCCCCGAGGCTTCATTTGAAGTGTTGCACACATGCGATGCACTTGGTGCTGCAATATTACCTCCACTGAGTCAAAGGATCCGAAGTGGACGTGACATGATGAGATCAGAAAAATGTAATCTAGTAGGAGTAATTGACCGAGCCGACAGGGACAAAAAGGTGTGTGTGTTTGCGTGTGTGTGTGTGTGAGAGAGAGAGAGAGAGAGAGAGAGAGAGAGAGAGAGAGAGAGAGAGAGAGAGAGAGAGAGAGAGAGAGAGAGAGAGAGCGGTAGGAGGTTCTTCTGGTTTCATGTGAACAGATGCGTAGGTGGATGGTGTTGGGATTTTTTTTTTCTATCTTCAAGGAGATGGGAAGAAATACATGAGATATCTCTCTCTCTCTCTCTCTCTCTCTCTCTCACACACACACACATTCACACACACACACACACACACATACAAACATGATGACAATAGCTGATTACTGGTGCTTGTAGAAGGCGATAACTAACCCAGTTCACATGTTATCAGTTGTCATCGACAGGATAAATGTGGGTATGACCCTTTGCTATCTCCTGCACGGCATTTATTTCCCAAAGGGCCATGCTGACTATAGAGCAGGAGTGCAAAGAGCCACACATCAAATAAATTATTGTGGCAAATTTTGCCTGTTTGGTGAGCTTTTGTGATCCCGTGTTTCTAACACTCAGTGCAGATTATTTACTGGTCAACAGTTTGGGGACTTTTTTTTCTTGCCTTTTTTTTCTGCAATCTTGAGTATAAAACATACTGCTTTTGAACAGACCCTTGGGATAATAACGTTTAGGAAAATCACAACGATTTAAATCAATAGCCAGCCTTGTGCGGAAGCAAAAAATCCACTCGAGGCCTTTAGTCCAATGTTTATGTAGACATCACCTCCGTTGGTGCTTTAATAGCAGGACGGAGTCATTGTTGTCATTCGCATCTGGAGATTCATTAACATAAAGCTGACTTTCACTGATTCTTTGGGGGTCTTGTTTTGAGGACTTTACAGGCAGGGCTATATTTTGCCCATGTGTGTCCTCAAACACACTTTACGGTCAAGTGTCAGATGCCCTCTAGTGGTCACAGTATTTATAACTGGAGCACAAGCAGGAATTAGATGACATCCAAATTGAAGAGGTTGGGCTGGAGGTTTGGTCAACAAAACACCAGCAGACATTGCAGTGAGAGTCGCTACCTCATTGCTCTTTCCACGTTCCATGTGTCCCACTGTGAGTCGGGACTACCTTTGACGAAGCGTGATTGCCCCCTAACCTCATTGTGATGCGACCGTGACAACAGTAGTCCAACTTAAAAAGAAGATGTAACTTTAACCCAAGCCATGATGTTTTCCCTTGGCTTTTTTGACAATAACCAGAGACAGATCCTGTGCTTTTGGATGGAGCCACATTTACAGAACTGGTCCTCAATCCAGCTACAATTTGTCAGTGTCATAGTAGAGTAGAAGCACATTCTGGTGTAGTTTCCCTGCCTGAAGCATTATAAGAGTAGATAATGGCCCTTCAATGTTTTGGTAATGACATCTGATAAGGATGAGTAATCAGAACCGACAGAGATCAGTTTCATTCGAGGAGACTACAATAAACCCAATCCATCAAATGGAGATACGGGGACTTTGTGGAGGGTTGGATGGACAAGGAGTCCAGTTTGACTGGTTTAATGGACCTGGACAATGTGCCAGCGCAATTTATACCGGTGGAGAGGGTCAACGGAACAAACAGCCTGTCAGGATCAGTGTCAAGCCTGAGACAACTAGGAAAAGAGGAAAACCTATCACTCAGATGGATGTTAGTGCTGAAGGGCTTGTACTGATCCAGAGAATTACCAGTATCCCTCAGCCTGAGGGAGCTTGATCAGTCTCACAGGAGAGAAATCAAGTCAATCACCACAAGGATGAGCAGAGAGGGAGGAGAGATCCCGACAGCTGAAACAAAAACTAGAGCAAAAATGACCAAACAAATACTGGCCTCCAAAATGCAGTAGTTTATGAGTACTATTTGTCGAATGATGGAATCTTATTTTAATCTTTCAGGTTTGATTTGAATTGAATTTCATGTGCTGACCACTAGGTGGAACTATAAGCAAAGTCAATTTTTTTTTGGAGCATTTTGGCTAATAAATCCCTGATATAACTGCAAAAAATTTAAACTTTTTATCCTCGCTTTTAAGGGATTGAACTCAATTTTTGCGAGATAGGCACCATTCGTTTCTGCCAATAAATATTTTATGCAAAATTTGAACTCCTCCTACGCACACATGAAGCCACAAGAAAGTTCCAGGAAAACCCTGTTGGTAATGATGGGCAAACCATGCTGGGATCCTGCTGTGATCAGGCTGGGTCCTTGGCTCTAATATTATGAACACACATTGATGATAATAGTGTGCATTGAATATGTTAATCTGACTAAAGAAGAGACTTCATAATCCCTCCAACCAAGTGGACATATTGGTACTGGTTATTCAACGAACAAGTTGCAATATATCATGTCTGATATGGTTAAAAATAATCATTATCTAGTTAGCATTTTTAATCAGTGACCTGTGACATGAGTTGTTCGACCAACGCTCACCACAACGTTGATCAGTCGTAAAACATTGTAGTTTAAGCGTATGAGTGCGTAAGTCATTTCATGTTATACCTGCAACCTTCCTGAAGTATTTATTTAATCCCCAAAACTACTTTTTAAGTGGAAGCATTTGCCAGGGCCATCCAATCAGGTATGAGAACCGCGAGGATGGAGCGAGGGGGTGGGGGGGGTATGAGACCGAGGTAGACAACCAGCGCAGCTGCAGCAGCAACCACAGACGGCCCGAAGACCATCAGAGGCCATCTGAACACTATGATACAAGATATAGGCCTGATTCCTGTCATGAACACAGCACCAGCATGGTTAGCATCAGAGAGTGCAAGGTACTGTAACCATAGTCTTCCTTGAAGGATTGGCCACGACCACGCACTGCGCGGGTACCAGTAATAAGAAAAGAACTGCACACAGCTCAATAAGGTGAAGTTATCTATCTTCTTGTCTGGATCTGGTAAAGACAGCAAAAAAGTGAGTTTCCTCCTAAGTTGATGTGTTCCTTTAAGCTAACTGTAGTCCTTCAAAAGATGCCGTGGTTGCGGTAAAACATTTTCTTTCTAATCAAACTCCCACTGCTCAGAAGTTGTGAAGGACAGAAAGCGTCTGTTTTTTTTTTCCTGCCACCTTGTCAACTGCAGAAGAGACTGAAGGTGAGAGGAAGAGAGCGCGCGCAGCATGTAGCCTGTGAGCAGTTTGCTGTCTGTGCGTTTCCTTCAGATTGTTCACCCAACAGCTTCAGGCGGTACAATGCCCACACCTCAGCCTACCTAGCTGGCTCTCTGAAGGTTGCCTGGGCTGCTCACTGTTAGAAACTTTCTACTGATTTGATCATTTTGATGGCAAATCTGTACCGAAAACAAAACATTGTGATGAGTATTGGTTGAAGGGTTTCTTTAATTTCACAACTCAATGGGTATCTTCTTCAGTCTGACCGATCCCTGTGTAGCTAGCGTTGCCTCTGCAGAGGTTTCATGTGTTGAGGAGCACCAGCACAGCTGCCCTACAACATCCCAAACCCCCGCAACTCTGCCTCGCCTTCACACAGCAACCAATTAAAATGATTCCCTGACATACAAGTCATTTCATCTCTAAGATTTCAAGTTCTAGTTTCGCTAGTTGGTGTCAAGGATTAATTAATGGCTTTTCTCTGGAAGAGGAAATCTGAAAAATTTTAGTTGTATCTGCCTCCAGGTGGTGGATTTAAAGAAATCCAAGCCCCTTCCCCCGCTGGAAGAAACTACTCACAGACAGCCCAATATTTCCAAGAATGGTATCTTTACACACAAATGAAAATTAATTGAATGGCACAATAAAATGAAAAACCTATTATTATATCAGCTTGTCATGGGGGATGTTTTAATTCAGGACAGAAGGATTGCAGTTAAAAAGTCGTCCACTGCCAAACGTTTGGATCATTGGACAACTCTAACTTGTGGCATGGATTTTAGAGCGTGAGGAAGTGGTTAACAGCAGGCAGCAAGCCTGAGTTTGTCTCTAAACAGAAGGTGCACCCGCCAACAGACATGAGAAACACAGATAGCACGCCAGCTTCACAGGCCTTCAAAGACAGACGAGAATGGATGGAAGTGAGGAAGACGATGGGGGCGAAGACCTGGGAGAAACAGTGGGAGAGACAGAAGGTGCTTGAAGAAAGAGGGGAGAGAGGAAGAGGTAGGAAGTGGGGAAGATGGAGTGAGAAAAGGTGGAGGAGGAGAGAGGAAGAAAGGAAGGATGTAGTGTAATTGTGTTGTTTACATTCCCGCTCCCTCACCTCTGTATTAAATCCCTAAGTGGAGTTGCTCTCTATCTCCTCTCACCCAATTACCCATCCACCTCTCTCTCAAACACACACTCTTGTTCTCACGCCTACAGTACTCTACATTATTCATGCGATGTGTGTTACCCCATCCGTCAACACACACCCAGCTGACAACACAACCCACTCCCTTACATAGACCCCTTTCACACTGGAAAACACCCACTCGGATATTTTGTTTGTAATGGAGAAAGGGTACTATCAGGGTACTTTGGGGAGTTCATCAGCTCCATGTCTGATTGGCTGAGATGTTACCTGCCCAGCAAGGTGCCGGTAAACCAGAAACACTGTGGCTACGTGATATCTGTCAAAGGAGCTACACACAGCAGGATTGTGCTAATGATGTATGCTAACTAGCTGCTGGGTGCTGTGCATCTGGCACTCGTCTACTGAAAGTGGGAAAGGGATCCATCACCAGTAAGTGTAAATAATTGTAATCTGCACATAGGTGATTCGTGTATACCTAATTAGCATTATTACAGTATGATCTGCTCAAAATATCCTCCATAAATACATTTAACGCATTAAGCCGCAACACGCAGGCTGCTCCTCTGCTGCCTTGCTGCTCCAACCCTGTGGAGAGCTGACAGGAAATACTAACGTAGAGATTGCGAAGGGGAGGAGATGAAAGCAAAATATTGCAAATTCATCTTTGATCTGCAGCTTCGTGTAACAAGAGTAAATTGTTGTCAGGTAACTGTAAGTCCTTGTTTGAGTGTGACTTCGAGAGAAGGTATATTTTTATTGAAGCTAAATGAAGATGTAGAGAGGGAATCTCTGGAGCTCACATGAAAAGATTCATGGGGAAAAACATTCCAGGAGACATTCACACGGATGCATGTGTTGGAGGTTACTGAATGGAGTTCATTTTGGATGTAAGTAGTGGTCAAATGGCCTTTGTCTACAAATGTTTTGGAGAAAATCTGCATTCAGAACAACAGCTTGAAAGTGGCCACTATCTGAGGTGAAGGAAGAGCATTTCTTCCACTCTAATGACACCTTTCCTGCTTCAGTCACACACAAATTGTAGGTGTTACTTTTATGGGTAAATCATGAAGTCATGCTTATATATTGGATTAAATGCTAGGCCTGACTGAAGTGGACACAGAGTGATGCATCACTCTGAGTCTGACTGATGAACCACGTCGTCTGTAATCAGTCTCGCTGACCTTCCTCCTCATCCACACAGGGATGGCAGCCATGAGGAAGATGTCCAGCTTCCTTTCTGATCCTCAGCATCTCTTTCCCTCACTGTTCTCGGCAGAGACGGCCCTCGCAATTTTGGTGCCCTAGGCAAGATTGGGATTTACCACAATGGTTTCAAGACAAAAAGTATATTTTATATATTAAAATGACTTAACAAACAAAGAAACATATCAAAGAATGAATCAATTATGACACATTCAACTACCTGTCCAATTGGAAACATTATTTACATAATAGCAACATTACTGGAGGCACGGTGGTGCAGTGGTTAGCACTGTTGGTGCTAGGTTCCGGGTTTGAGTCCCGCCTCTTGCCCGAAGGCTGCTGGGATAGGCTTCAGCCCCCCATGACCCTTAACAAGACAAGCAGTAGAAAATGGATGGATGGAGGAATCGACATTATTAACAAAGTCACTCAGTCCTCAACACACCTCTATATTGGACTTTCTTTTCCTCCTCCTCTTTCCTTTGTTTCCTCCCTTGCGCACCTGAAGGCTGGGACCTTTTCATTTTTATGAAATGCAGGTAAAATGTAAAATCTTGGACTGTCAAGGATGCGTGTCAAACGGTGACCCACCCCTACTCTCTGTGCCCACAGTACAGGTGCAGGGGCAGGGCAGGGTGCAAAGTGTATTTCTTTTGTTCTTTCATTTGTTACCTCTTGAAAAATAGGATGAGCCCCCCATTGGTGAATTTTTATTATTCATTTTATTTTTTATTGATTTTTTTTTTTTACCCAGCTCCCCCGTAGACAATGTGGCGCCCTAGGTGACCGCCTAAATCGCCTATGTCTTAAGCCGGCCCTGGTTCCCGGCCTGATTCTATCACCTTTATCACCTCCAATATTTATTTCAGCTTCTTGCTACCTTCTCCAGTTTTGTCTTCTTCCACTCATTTGTCATATTTCCCTCATTTCTTTTGCATCTTTCTACCCTTCTTTTCATTATGAACTCCCTAACTTGCCTCTTCTCCTCACCCTGATTCTTCCTTCGTTTACTAAAAGCAGACTGGCTGCAGCTTCCTGCTCCTTGGTTACCAGGGAAACTGTAACCCTGGTCGCCAAGTTCTAAAAGATGAGGGATGCACTTATTATCAGAGTTGACATCACTTAGTGATATAAGTAGATGTAATATGTTTGTCTCTAGGATACTGTGATTACAGGAATGGCCAGTATAGTCACACGAGTGACACACACACACACACACACGCACGCACCCCTGATATACACTAAATTACCTGGGGATATTAACTGATTTCTAATCACTGAACCTAGGTACATAATTTATGGTGTTCTTAAATTATGCTACAAATTAGCCCAGCTAAATGAACTTGATAACAAAGCAGACTGTATGCTTTTGGTTTGCAAAGTAGCTTCATCCTTTAAACACACAATTCTTTTCATCACACCGCCACAAAAAAGGTATCAGGAGTGTGGAGAAAAACAAAAAAAACAATTATATGCACCAGTATTCATAAAAACTACTGGTAAATAATCAAATTGGAAAATCAATAGGAGGAAGGAACATTTCTGTCTTCTCGTACCTCCAATTTCTTAATAAATGAATTAAATCATTTACTCCTTTTTTCGTCTTTAGCAGGCTTGTATTATATCTAAAAACCTTTGGCCTTTGTTCACGTTTCATATTTTCCCCATGCCTCAAATAATCCCATTTTATTGTTTTTTTTTAATAAAAACACACGTCCATCTTGGAAGGGGCGGTGACTCTTTCCTTATTGCGAAGGGATCTGAGGTTTGAAGTAATGTATGAAGCTACACATTTCTCTCTAATGGATTTATGAACCATTTGAATTATTTAACTAACTATATCAATTAATGATGTATTTTTTGTTTTTGTTTTTGACTCATCTGATAACCTCTGAGCATAAAAACGATTCGCAGGAATAAGAATTCAAGAACACTCCACTAATGCATTTACAAAATACACCACTGCATTTTCATAATCTTCATCCTAACCCCATTAAATCTGTATGAATTATTGATGAATGTAACACAAACTGCCCCACCAAGAATCACAAGTAAGCTGACTGAGGTTCTTTTTCATCACTGTATTCACTGCACCTCCTCGCCTCTCCTGATTTCTCTTCTCATCTTTACTTCTGCTTTTCCCATTCTGCCCAGTTAGGCATTCTCCCCTCTTCTTCTCCTCATCCCACCCATACGTTATTATGTAGAGACAAAACTGAAACGCCTCCCCTCTCCAACGATCTGCCTCTCCTTAATCTTCATGAAGAAAAGCGAGGATGAGGTGGTGGGGGTAGAAGAAGGAGATGACAATAAAGCTGAGAAGAAAGAGGAGAGGAAAGAGGCGAGCGGGGAAAGGATACGGGGAAGACGAGTCAGATGAGAGGATTTTCTGAACAGGAAGACAGGCTTAACAAGATTTTAGTGGAGTGAAATATGCGTGTGTGTGTGTGTGTGTGTGTGTGTGTGGTGAGAAGAACTGAAGCAGGTGACAAAAAGAATAGGGAGAATTCATTAAATCAACCATCATGTCGGTCCTCCATAAATACTGTATGTAATGAGGCATTCTCATTAGCACACACACACACACACACACACACACACACACACACACACACACACACCGCAAACCCTTACCTAAAGACATGGAGTCCGGCATTTAGGTCCCAAGCACAGCTGCATGGGGGTACACACACTGACACGCTCTTAAAAGGATGTGTGTGTGTGTGTGTGTGTGTGTGTGTGTGTGTGTGTGTGTGTGTGTGTGTGTGGGGTGGGGTAGGGGGGCTGTTACTCAAATCCACCTGCTGCTGAGCCAATTAAAATTGTTTTCTGGATCCACTTCTGAGTGTGGTCGTATCATAAAGCTTTCATACAAAATGAAAAAGATAAATGGCTTAAAAACACTGGGTTGGAATCATTTCAGACCACTGGCTGCGTCCCTGTGGAGTTTGTGTTTGTTCAGGAGAGTCGGCGCTGTCATGGGAATCTGAAGAAGATGCTACAAGAGGAAGAATCGATGTGAACCAGTTTCTCACAATCTTTCTTAGCCAAACTAAGTAACTGTCAATCTGTCCCTCACTAAATTTAAACTTCCTTCGATGCTCATTATCCTTGATGGCAATCATCACTGATGCCAGAAAATAGTCATCTCTGTGCCCAGAGATTCATTCTTATGAGAATCTACAGCAGAGAAGCTGAACAGTAATATGAAAATGAATGCATACTATATTTCCAAATTCATAACTTTTGCAAAGAATTGAGTTATGGCTTGTTTTGTTATGTAGCCTTGATGTTGACTGGCATCAAGTCAACCTGCCACCATGACAACTGCCCCTGAAGTAGACTGCCTCCATAGCAACAGGCACCACAGTAACACTTGAGGTGATGCCATGCTGACATGAGTTGCGACGGAATAATATGGAGGAGAAAAGGCCAAAAATAAACAAGACAGAGGGGAAAAAAAGACAGACATAAAGAAAAAAGACAATAAAGACAGAAAGAATGTAATCATAAAACAGACATTAAAAAAGCGCTTTATATCAACAAAAAGGTAATGCATGATAAATAAATCAGAAGGGCCATGTACATATACAGTCAAGAAGAAAAAAGTAGAAAATATATATAAATAAAACCCATGAATTCAGGTAACAACTCCAAACACACAACAACAAACGTAGAAACCTCACATGGATCCTCCTGGTAATATAATATATAAATATAAATATGACATGTTTAATGATATTCACTTCAAGGTTTCAATTCACAATTCTGGTATCTTTCTGCTGACTTGACATCGCATCGCTGACATGTGGCGCTCTAACTTCTGCAGCCAGACTTGCGACGCTGCTGCAGTGATGATGACGTGTTGGACAGAGCGAGAGAACGGCAAAGAAGCGATTTTCAAAATGGTGGGACATATGTTGGGCTGACTTATTGGATTTTCCCCTCGTGTTAATGAACTTTCCCCTCATGTTAACGATGACTGATTATCAGGATCTCGATTTGATTTGCTTAGTCTGAAATCTGACACTAGTCAAAGAGCTGGCGGGGACATTGTTCTTTTCTCTCTTTTCCTCACACATTGCAACTTTTTTTGATTGGTTACAGAACAGAATATTTGGTTTTTGTTTTTATGAAGGAACCAAGCATCTAAAACAGAGCCATATATGATGGGTCACAACAATCCAAGAAGCTGCTCAGTTAATAGGTTTTACAGTTTAGCACCCTCTTATTCTGCTGCTTAAATCTAACTTTCTGTTCTGACGCTAATAGTTTCACTGAAATAACTCCTGTGGCTCCTTGGTGCATCGTCAGATAATTACAATCAGTACCTGCAGTGATCTGATGGGAGGTCAGAGGTGATTTGAGTTTATTAATCAGCACTAATTACTTCATGATCAACTCATCTGCTGGATCTCATGAGCCCCTCAGACAGTCACCAACGACTGTTTCCACTAATAGATACCTTGACAGCCACAATGATGAATACTGCACAGAGAGAATGGAAATATCACATTTGCATGAATTATTAGTGTGTTGCTTGTCCCTCTGGGATGACAAAGAAGGGATGATGAGTGATGGAAACTATGACGGATTATCGGTGTCTCTCGTGGCTGCGTGGTTGAACAGCTTACAGCTGTGGATGTCTCACTTTTTCTCACGAGGCTCACGTTACAATGATTCACATTATAGCAACAAAAAAAAAAAAAGTAATGGCCCGGGCAAATGTGCATGTATCGCTTTAGCAACTGGAACATTCCAGGAGAGTCTCGTACCTTGTAATTGTATTAATTCAGTCTTATATTGCAGATACTTGGACACTCAAACCGTAGCAGAGCCAATATTGCTCGGGTATAAAGGCCCATTTTATTTTTTCCTGAACACCCCCCCCCCCGGGGGGGCAGTGCTTCAGTTCGGGAAAATGCCTTCATACAGTAGCTAACGACAGAGCAGACAGTCTGCCTTCCTGCTCCTCTCCTTTTTAATGCCAATATTCATTGGTGGATAGAGAGCAAATCAATTCTCACTGGGCTCCAAAAGGCCAGGGCTTAACCCACAGCCCTCTGCTAAAGCTAATATCACACTCCGTCTTCTAGCTCCACCCACTCCGCCTCCTCACTGCTGCCTCAATTTAGAGATTCTCTTCAGTTTTCCACAGATGTCATCAAAAATAGTAAAAGGGACAAGTATGAATGCCAGGTCAATGGAAGTATTGAGTTAACTGGTTTCCTATTGAAGATTTTTGTTTGTTTGTTTGATGTAAATGTGAAATCTTGATATGGCTTCAGGTATATGAATATGAGAGAGAGAGAGAGAAAAACATGGAACGGTATATGGGGAGATTGTGAGGAAGTAAATAATGAGACAGCAGCTGCAGGATGGAGAACAGGATGAATGAAGGAGAGTAAGTGCTTATCTTTTCTTTTTTTTTTTACAGAGAATGTTAAATTGAAACATAGGCAGCTCTTATTTTCAGCCCAAAGATTCTTAGGATCTTAGTCCCTTTTGCACATTTGCATTTTAGCATCCCCACGTATGCCGGGGAGCTGATAAGCCACGGCTTTGGAGAAGGCAAACATACACACACGGAGTGGCTAGCCATGTTCACATTATTACATGAAAAGAGGTTGTGAGTAAAAGAAATGCTTAAGCAGGTGATAGCTTTTGCCTGGTGCACAGTGGAGGATTTGCTAAACTTAGATGATTAGCAGAGAACAGGTCTTAACGTCTAATCACAAAAATGTGCCGCGCCAAACATTTTGCATTCCCTGTGAATGATTTCAGAATGGCAATTCCACGGCTTTGTGGAGATGTGCCTACACGAACCAAACATGGAGGCGGACAGTGGTTGTAAACTGGTTCTAATTTTCTGTGAAATGTTATGCAAAGAAAGGCAGAAAAAAAGGGAAACTGTGAATGAAGACATGACTGAGAAAAACAGACTGAGTTTGGTTTTTATGTTTTGCAGCTGGAGCTGGAGGAGAGCTGGACATAAATTGTCATTGTTGCCCTCAAACAAAGCGACCGCTACAAGCTAAAGTGAGTCACGCCACCTGGTTGTTGACGTCTCCTGGCCAGCCCTTCTTTTGGCCATCAGCAAGACTTTGTCCTGGTCAGAACCATTAAGATCATGTCCATTTCATTTCGGAGGATATTTTTTCAGATCAGCCTCAAATCAGGAAGGTCCTGGAATGGCTAGAGGGCCAAATTGGTCCCTACATCAGCCGGACTGTCCGGTACTGTGCAGTCAGCTTTTCAGCGCGGTGAAGACTGTAACCATCACATTTTTCTGTAAAGTTACAAAGACCATTTGCATACTGAAAGTCATAAGCTACACCAATATTTTACCCCATCCATGACCTCAAGGTATTAAAATGAATCGCGTGTAGAGCTGACACAGCCCACATGACCGGATCATTTGTTTAACTGTCAGTTTTAACCACCACAGGCAATCTTTTCCTAGAGGCTTATTGTCCATCACTGTTTATTCGCTGGTTATGTTTATTATGTTGTTATTTAATGTGGTGTTCCATATCCCCACCGGATGGTTGACTGCACTGAACCCCATCAGTGGGGCGGCAGAGAGAGAGCAAAAGTCCAGTACTCCAAAACGATCTTTGTCTGCATAATTAGAAATAAGGTCGAGCTTAAATTTTGCAGTGGTAAAATGATGAAATGTTGTTTTATTAAATGATCCCCTCTCTCAACATCCAATAGACAGATAGTTAGGAAGGCTAATGCCAGCCTGTCTGATTGCTCCCACTCCATCCATTCAGATTCTACATATTAAGAGTAACAGGTCCAAGTACTTCCTTCGTCCCTGCAGCTGTTTCCTTTTTGAAGGAGAGTCAGGGGAGGAGTTACGCTTGACTTGTATTCTGTGGCTACTCACTTAGCTGGCTATTCTTACTCTTGTTTGTTGATTATGAGATGATGTTGATGATGATGATGATGATGTTGATGATGATGATGATGATGATGATGATGATGATGATGATGTTGTCATCATGTTGTTGACTATATTACACTGACTCTCCAAGAGCATCATGCACTTTTCCTACCCTGCGTGGGCCATTTCACACCCCCCCCCCCCCCCACACACACACACACACCAGCTTCCCCGTCATTACAGGCAACATTGTTATTCAAGGCCAAATGCAGGCCACATGAAAATGAAGAGAGAACCAAACATACAAAAACTGTCCCACTTCCCCACACATAACTGGGTGCACTTACGATTACAGTATTACAGCTCTGCCGCATGAAAGGAACATGTGACCACAGCGTGTAAATCCATGTTTTTTTTTATATATATAAGTAATTGGGACACAGTTGCCAACTCCCTTTAGAGCAGATTGAGGGGTGCTAAAGAGAGCTCCATCAACTGCAGTATGTGGCTGCAACAAAATATTATTATCAATAACATATCAAGATATAAGTAGCGATACATACATGGCCAGTATCTAATTAAAAGAAATGACAAAGAATAAAAAAAAAAAGTATTCATCAGATGATGTGTTCTTTCTTTTCTTTTAATGAACTTAACTATTGTGAAGCATGATGGGATTTATACTTAGGCTAGTACCTCTTAGCTGCTGTCTTAACACAAGTACAGAAGAAGTGCAAATCAATGCGCTTTTGATTGTTGAAGAAATGGGACACACTTGTGTACTGGCGCAAAGCACATGAATGTGCTCGTCAAGTGCCCAAGCACCTAAGTGTGATTGTGTGTGTGTGATGGGAGAGCCCCATGGTGTTATCTGGGTTACATCGATTGCTAGCCAGCTCTGACTGAATAAATAAGAACTAAAGCAGGAACACAGAATTGCTTCCACACAGCTACAAACGGTGTGGTGGGGCCTTTATGTCGCAGGACATTGTGCCTTTGTTGGCGTATTTATGTGTCTCAAATAATCTTCTTAACCTCCTTCTTCCAAAAGGATCTGTGATGTCATATAAAACTGTACAACATGGCCAACGTCATGTGTGATCCAGTACGATTAATTTGTTTTGCTTAACTTCCTATATCGGGTCTGTTTCCTCTCACGCTTCAACTGAATCTCACTAGGATTCACTTGCAAGTGCTATGAGACTCAGCTGTTGCATTTGGGCTCATTCAGACTTTGGTCTGAACCAAAGTCTGAATGAGCCCAAATGTACTGGGCTATCTGACCATAAGCACCAGGTTTTGTTTAGAGCAGACTGCAAAGCTCTGATATGAAGAAAGTGATGTGGACCAGTCCACTATACCTGTGCTGCACCTCAGATTGGTACGGCCAAAATCGTAATGAAACATCAAGTTCAAGTTGACACTGCACACACTGGAGATTTTCTTTCTGGTTCATCGAAGTGTGTGTCTGGACCAGTGATAGCCCAGGCCAAGATAAAAGAGAGATGAGTAGCTACAATGCATTCAATCTCTGTCTCTCTCTGCAGTAAAATCTTGTGTAGCCCAACACACACACACACACACACACACACACACACACACACACACACACACACACACACACAGGCATGCACCCTCCATCAATATTTGATTGGTCAGCAGCGTCTGAACTTAAGTTGAGCTGTTCTGAGCTGCTGCTGCAGCTCTTCCTCACATTACAGTGATATCACAGCCCTCAAGAAGGAGTGTCTGTATGCAAGGGAAAGAGATGAAGAGCATCAATGAGAGTGAGAAGAGAACAGTGCACCCGAGATACAGCAGCAGACCAAAAGAGACACTGATTGATTTAACAATGGCCGCTCATTAGAGAAACTAGCTTTAGGTTGTGTGTGAGGGGGTGTGTTTGAGGGCTGCTGAATGGCCTGCAGCTGAAAGAAAGATTAAGACAGAGCTGCTGGATAGAGATACAGAGACACATGGTGCAGAGTCACAGAACACGCACCCCCCACACACACACACACACACACAAGCACATCAACCAGATACAGGAGCGTGGCTACGGACCAGAAGCTATATATAGCACACGGGGAAAACTAGGATAACACATTACAGTTCTACGGATGACTGCCATACACACACACATGCACTCAAAATGTGAACTGGTGGGCTGTGGAGTCAGGGGCTGCAGCACTAGAGAGGAACTTGACACACCATTATCTTGCAGCGCAACACAATGTGCTCACAAAAACACACAGATGCCATTATCCACGGCCTGAGGAGTAACAGAAGCAGAAGCACACACACTGCTTCCACAGCTAGAAACAGAAGTTTCACATGCACGCAACCTCTCACACACACACATACACACACACCAGTGTTGTCAAGTTATCAGGAAACTGGACTTTGCTGGAGCATAAAAATAAATGTGCAGCATGTTCCTCCAGTATTCTTCAACCTCAAAAAAGCTGCTGATTACTTTCATATATTTGCATTTTCATAATTAAGGTCATCGCCATGACTACAGTTCCAATGTGGATCATATCAAAGGACTTCAGCGAAATTTAAGTTTTCATATTAGCGAGCACAGAAGAAAGAGCTTGAAATAACATTTGATTTATCCAATATAAAAGACAGCAAGTGCCGCAGGAATAGTAATAAATCACTTCATTCATCATTTATCACTGACCAGTTAATAAATGAAATAACAGCAGCCACCAGAAATCAGAGAACCTCCTCTGTCACACACTTACCTTCTTGGTGAAGTCCATGGCTTTGAGGATGGAGAGGTTGAGCGTCTCCAATGAGGCCAGCACGCCCTCATAGTCCCCCATGTGCTTGGCAAAGTAGTCTGTCCACACAACACACACAGACACACACACAGACACACACACATTGACATGTGATTTACAACAGTCAGTCACATATCAATTTGCAATTTGCAAAATTATTGAATTTCCAGAAAGAAGTGCTTTATATTAATAGATAAGAGTGGGAAGGAGGACAGTGTATGTGTATGTGTGTGTATGTGTATGTGTGTGTGTATTCATATTATACTTACCGCAGAGTTCCTTAGTGTCAACATTACTATGACAGCAGAGCACAGGAGAGCAGAAGAGGCAGGGAGGAACGAGGGAAGGTCAGGAGCAAGGGTGGAGGGAAAGAGGAAAAAGTAAGGAGAAGAGCAAGGTCAGAAAAAGAGAGGTTTTTCCCGTGCAATCACACACACACACACACACACACACACAGAGACACAGACTAACAAGACTCTGACAGGAGTTGCTTAGCTCAGTGTATGTGTGGGGACTCATTTGGCAGCATTTTCTTCTCTGGCGTTAAGAAGACTTTCCCTGGTTGACTGACCAGGAGAGGATGAGGAGAACAACAGAGGAGGAGAGGAGGGAGGTAGGGTTGGGGGGTGTTTGAGCAAAAGAGGGGAGAGGTGTAACTGATGATGGGACAACGGGGGGTGGAGGAGGAGAACAAACAAACTCCATCTGCTCACACAGCAAACTGTTCAGTAATTGCTGTACATTAGAGGGAACGATCTAAAAATATCAACATTCTGCTTTTTCATGACTACTCCAATCATTTCTGTAGCCTCAGCAAAAGCAGTTGGCGCTATGTTTGGAGGAGACGATTCCTGTCGGGCAGCCTGATTTGATTCTGGCCCATTTGATTTTATGAAGCTGCATTTTACATGTTGGTGTCCTGCCAGAATTCCTCCTCACTGCGACAGAAGGGCTTTGAAAACATCCAGCGAAAGTCAAGTTTCACGCACTACTGAGTGTGTTTTCATGGTTACTGATGACATAAGTAGTTCAGACCCCAATCTGGGACGTGTGTCAGTGGTGTAAAATATTCATGGCTTAAAGAAATCTGGCAAATTGTTTACTATCTAACTAGAATAGTAGATCCAGATGAATGGCTGCACTTCAATATAAAAGTAAACACAGCAGACGTAGGGAGGATTATCCCCCCCGCACCTCATCATGAGCAATAGGAGCTTCATGTTTTTATTCCAACAGAAGATTTTTATCTATCACATGCAGCAGAGTGTGTGTATGTCAGCTGAACACATTTTTTACCTTTCAAGTACGTACAAATAAATGTCTTGAATTCCCCGAGAAGTTTTTTTTCCTCCTCCATTTTTTTCATTGTGACTCAACGACGCAGAAAGAGTCAGTCACGTATATTTAGATTTAAGCAAACAAAATGTCCAAAATGTCAGTTTAAAAAAAACTCGAAAGCACAGAGTCTGGTATGCACTCCTTTCACCAGCCGTATGTAATCCATACACACTTTGATTTGAGCTAAAAAGAGACAAGTTAAAACATTTCCATTTTGGCGCAACTCCAAACTAAACGGAAAGGTTTCCTTTTAGCCTAAATACCTTAAGATAAGGTTGGAACAGGAATGAGTGACAAACAGGGACAGATGGGGGAGGAGGAGGATGATAAGGGTGAAGGTGATAACTTGATGCAAAAATAGCCTAACAGGGGAAGACTAGCTGAGATGTGGAGAAACAAAGGAGGGACAGAGATGGATGGATGAAGGCCTGTGAGCAGGACAGCATCAGGTCGCTGCCGGCTCCACTCCTCCCCTCCATCCATCAACTTTCTGCTCTCACAGGAAATGCTTATACTGTCATTTTATCTTTCACTGGTGCAAATCAATAACCTCATCCGCTTTCACGTGAGAATGCTGATTCCTGACATTCATTCTAATGAAAAGAAACTTTTCTGTCTATTCACGGCAGTGAGTACGATTTATAACCTGTGTCAGACGCCAAGATGAATGGATGGATGACGTCAGAGTGACGGCGTCATCACTGCTCTGCAAGCCCCCACTTATCCCTGATTTAAAAGTGCCATTAATGGTTCAGCCTATTTGAGGATTTATATTTTAAAACCTTATTCATTTCAAGAAATGTGGAGCATTTATTCTGCTTGGTTTCGTAGTATGTGAGGCCCTGCAGGATTCACTGTTGTGTCAATGAACATCCTTTTAGTTACTTAGATCAAAGTGTGTCAGCACACCTCTCCTGAGCGCAGGCGGGATGAGCTGACAAGCTGATTATAAAGGCTGATTGATTGATTGATTTCATTGGAGGAATGAACGGGTGCTTTCACTCTTAACATTTGCTCTGGTCTGAAAGAAGCAGTTTATGAGTGTGTAAACTTTGAGCATTTCCTCATTGGTTCACTTTCTTTTCTCACACAAAAAAATCCAAGCGAAGCAAAATGAGTCAGTGTGGGTGGTAATACGCCTAGAAGCTGGTTGACCAACCGTCGGTAAACCCCGAAAGAAGGAGACGAGAATGTTCACTGTATTTATTGGTCAGATTTTATGGGGCAGGAACAGGAAAGTAAATACAGATGGACAATCCTGAGTTTGGACAATAAGACTACTTTTTGTGCAAACTGTTCCGGTTATAAAGCTGCGATGTGTCTCAAACGCTTCGTTTGGACTCAGACACGTGGAGTACCTTGGTTGTTGGGTGGAACTGAGGTCCAACTGTGTTACTGAACTGCACCAGTGGTGATGTGTCGGTTGAAGGCCTTATAAATGGGAAGCTGCAAGGGCAGCAGTAAATTTTGGCTGTTTCTAGTCTGCTGGAAATTCAAAGAAGTTTTCAGCCACTAAATTGTAAAACTGCCACCAGCTGAGCTGCTAAAATCACCAGGAGCAAGCTAACCCAGCACCACAAAAACCAGCAAAAGCAGAGGCAAAACTTGAGTATGAGTATGTTTCACTCACGCTGACGCTCAAGGGAGTCACAGGAGATTAAAAGAAGCGTACAGTTTACACAAAAGATGATATAACAATGAATAAAGCTGAATAATTTGAATGCTACACCTTAAGCAGTCAGATGTTTTTGTGTGACTGCTGGCTGTGACTGACATATTGGAATTAGAGTAGTCAGTGTCTTTGGGAGCCAGCGCTAAAATGCAATAGAGGATCAGGATGACAGAGGGGGGACCGACAGGGAAAAAGATGTAAAGAACAGTCTTTCATCAAGCGCCGTCTCTCTCTTTGTATCTTCTGTCGACCCTTTTCTTTGCTAATTCGTCATACACAAGGTGTCACCTCACATAAAGCGACTTGCATTAAAAGGGTCTGACATTTCTTTGCAGCAGGATACGTTGCATACATTTGCACGCGCGGGCCCACGCACGCTCACACAAAAGAAAAGGTTGTCTCGCATGAAAACAGATGTGTTCATCTCACCTCTTCTTGATGGTGAGATGTGATCAGAACAAAAGTCAGCGAGAAGACAAACAAAATTATTCACAAGCATGGATGTATGCAAATAAATTTTGTGCAAATACACAACTATGGTACACGATGTAGGCAAACAACTCACACACGCAGATACACACAACAGTCACGTGCATTAGTGGCGCTGACCTGGTGTTGTCAGAGTCGATGGTGTGAAACAGCTTCTCCAGCTCTTCCTCATTCAGTGTACCATCAGAGAAGAAGGCCTGGAACTCATCCAGAGACAGTTTACCATCATCTGCAGGAGACACACACACACACACACAACTGTGAAATCACTTGTAGCGGGATGTGTTACAATACAATAAAGATCCAAGGAAAATGCCATTTTCTCTGGATAATTAGGAGATCTTTTCTGAAACATCCAGGAATGTCGGTGGGGATTCTTAGTCATACAGGTCATGGAATGGACAAACAACTCTGTTGACAACCACACAGAAACATCCTCAAGGAAACTCAAAACAGTCTGGGAATGATTTTAATTCATGAACTGATGCTATTCTCTCAAATAATTTACTCTAAAACCTTTGTGATCAAAGTTTGATTCATTTAGACTTCAAGGTTTTTTTTTGTTGAGATTTTCAAGTCGACTCAAACTGAGGAGGGAAAAGCTGTTGTCTCCAAGCTGGCCGACATCACTTCCTGGTTTGGAGCAGCACGGTCATCTCACTGCCATTTCGTTTACGGCCACAGGTTCCTTTACTACTCTTGGAGAAGCATTATTACCCAGCTGTAATACACAAATGAAACTTCTGAAAACATGAATGACGATTTTTGTTCTTAAAACTGCATTTAGAACATCTCTAGCCGAACCATGTTACGTGTTCTACTGCTTCAGTTCTCTTCAAAGACTAATATTTCTGAACCACCAACATTTAACGTGCAGGAATGCACACCACTCACCCAACTACAAACTGATCTGTGCATCGGTTTGTCCACATTTTGGCTCTGTGACGAGCATCGGGCCAGACATTGGGTTTCTGCTGGACTTGTTCAAAGTGATGGTCACGATATAACAATGTTCACTACGATGATACCAACGGCCTTCGTACAAATCTAGAAATACAAGCATAAATCAACATGAAGCCACCCCAGATACATCAAAGTTGATCTCTTTTTGTAATCAAATCTCCCATTTTGAAGTGTAGTTAACAATTTCCCCACTGAGAGACGAATAAAGTCTTGTCTTATCTTTGTTGAACTTCTTCCAGCAAAATTAAGGTTTATTTTTTGGTTTTATTCCTGACATTTTAGACAAGTTTTCTTTCCAGCAGTGTAATCCCACCCTTACAAATCCATACACACACACTCAGCATGATCATTGCTTTCAGTGCCTTCTGGAGCTGCTGTGAAATCAATCCAGCATGCGTTTCATTCTGGTACAAACCGTTAGCTGAATGCCTGCTGTCTGTGTGTCTGTGTTACTGTGTACTTTAGCGAACACACAATGCTGATTATGTTTCAGAACCTCAAGGACTTTTGGGAAGAACTGATATCCAACAAGCGTGTTATGCAACCCTTAATAAAAGTTGTTTTTTAAATGCCGTGCTGGAGTGAAACTCAGACGATGGTTGACACGTCAAGGAAAACAAAGGCTTTGATCAGTAAATGCCTCTTGGTACACTTCATGAATGCGTGCCCTGCTTGTCACATCCTTTTAACTTTTCCACTTGGTGCTGGATGGAAATAAATGAATAGATCAATATGCACAACTCTTATTTTGTGTGTGTGTGTGTGTGTGTGTGTGTGTGTGTTATGTCGACTATGTTCCAGGTCAGCCTGTTACTAACATGAATTCTCATTTGACTGAAAACTGCACACACCACTCCCAAATGAATGAGTAAGAAGAAACTGTATCATTGGACCTGATCACATGATAAATCATCCATTCATTCATTTTCTTCCGCTTTTCCTGATTAAGGGTTGCGTGGGGGAGGAGTAATGGTAGATGTACTGAAGTGGGAGATATGGTTAAAAAATATCATGTCACAATAATATTTATGGCACAATCATGACATCCATTTTCTACTTCCTATCCTGTTAAGGGTCGCGGGGGCTGCAGCCTATCCCAGCAGCCTTCAGGTGAGAGGCGGGGTTCACCCTGGATGGGTCACCAGTCCATCACAGGACCAACACATAGAGACAGACAACCATTCACACTCACAGTCACACCTACGGTCAATTTAGAGTATCAATCAGCCTCGTCCCCTCTTGATGTCTTTGGACTGTGGGAGGAAGCTGGAGTACCAGAGAGAACCCACACAGGAACAGGGAGAACATGCAGACTCACACAGAAAGATCCTGTGCTGGAGCCAGGACACGAACCCCGAACCTTCTTGCTGTGAGGCGACAGTGCTAACCACTGCTCCACCGTGCTGCCTCATGATAATTCAAACCTTTTTCAAACTAGGACATGGAAAAGATTGTAGTCACCATATGTGTGTGTGTGTGTGTGTGTGTGTGTGTGCGTATGTAATAGCTTTCATAGCTACACGCATGTAGAATGCTGAATTATCGTGTTAGAATTTGACTTTATCATTGTTAGAGACACTGGCATCATAATACAGTATATTGTACATATACTTTAGAAAAAGTACCAAAACTCAAAAGTCCCAAATGTCAGATACATTTACATGCATTGACTGAAAGGAGCCAAAACTGTGAGAAGAGCCAGTGCACCCATCCACAACATCTCTGTTTCTACTTTAGCATGCCGTTTATGGTTATCCCTCCCTCCCAGTCTTTAGTAAAACTTTATCAAGTGATAACAACATCAAAAACTGGCACAGATGTTAACTTGGACAGGATGAGCTAAAAAGATTTTTGGTGGTCAAAGGTGACCTCAAACATCCATGACATCTGCCCCATTCTCTTTAACTCTGATATTTAACCAGCACCTTCAGGGAATTCCACTTACTGGCACCCAAGGATGAATTAAAAATATGTTGGAGGTCAAAGGTCATCATCATCTCATAGATACAAGATCAAATAAAGAACAAAAAAAATCCACTGGACTGAACTGGGAACAGTTTGGTGGTCAAAGGTCAAAGTCACAGAGACAGGCACACATAGTGGCAGCTGTGCACTGCACAGTCAATGCAGGACGCAGTGTAGGTCCCAGCTCCAGCATACTACGTTCATGAATATTCACTCACGATGAACTGATCTGCCTGAACAGACACACCAAAGGAAACCTTGGGAACACAAGGATGTCTTAATCACTATAAACAGGCTCAGTCTAGATTAAATCAATACTGTAGAATATCAAACCTAACTCATAACCAACATCTCTTTGTAGTTTAATTGCTGTGAAACCTTCCTCTGGTGGCTCTGCAGCAGGGAGTGGTTATTCCTGGCTTTCACTCCATCCTCTATCTGCATGCTACTATGCCTGACTGTCTCACCACATGATGCAGAGCTAGATATCAAATATTAATTTCCTTGGCCTCAAAGTGTGATTGTCCTTGAGTGTGCCTGACTGGATACAGCAGCTTGAGCTGTGGGACCACTGCAGAGCACTGGTAGACCACAGAGACGGGACCACTACAGACTTACAATGGGCCGAATTCAAATGAGCTGCTGTTACAGTATGTCGGCCACGTTCATTCCCTCTTCTGTTTCTCAGGTGTGGAATTAGGAGACATACTGTATGTTTATGACTTTCTAATGTTATCACCAAGAATCATTCTTTGTTTTTTCCTCCTCTAATTAACCCTCCTTCGCTCTGGTGATGTTGACACACATCCAGCAAAGACGCAGCTTTCAGCTCAAGTTTTGACCGCTCATGAGACAAGGCTTCAAATGATTTTTCAAAGCGGACTAACAAACTGTCAAAAAACTTCCAGGAACTCAACAACATGTGCCAGCCGCTCTTCTCTTCCCCCCCCCCCCCCCTTTTGGCTCTCCTCTCTATCTAACTTCTGCCTATTAGTCTCGCCATATTTTTCATTCTCATTCTCCCGAGCTCTTCTAGCGAGGGCAACAAAGTAAAGGCTCACTCTCAGATGTTGCGCCATGTTGGTTTCTGCTGCACACAATGACGCCTTGTAAGATACTCCTTTACAAATGGCTTTTATTTTGGTGACGCTTGGCATAACCTTTCCTCAATAGAAGGCAAGTTTGTTTGAGGCGGACTTCTGAAATGCCACTTCTTGTGTTCACAGCACCAGTCCCACTCTGCCTGTCCTTCTGGACTCCACTGTTTATTCAGACTTGATAGCAATGACTATTTCTAACCTGCCCTTCTCCGGCACAGCAGTGAAGCAGGACTGAAAGCAGAGGCACTGGTGTTTAATTCAGCGGTGACCCAATTTACTGCCAGCAGCAAGCTGGCCCGGTTAGATCCACTTAGGAATTCTCCACGAACACACCAGAAACAGAGCAACACACACGTTCTCTCAAGAGGCAGATAGCTGGCTAACCCCATTTTTAACATCATAAAATGCTCCCACATTACACCTTCTGACAAACAAGGGCTTCTCCAATACATGGACTTGACTGCTGCTATGACCTTCTCAATTTTCATATGATAACAAGAATAAGAACAAGAAACATAATCATAATATTCACCAGATTATCACAGAGCAGTTCCTATGTTGATCGGCAGAGTTCCATCTTGTTCCTGGTAATAGATCTGGGACTTAAGACAAAGATGACATCCAGGGTCACTGGGTCACACTCCATTATGTCATTGTTTTCCAACTCTCCAGAGCTGTTACCAGGAACAGTATGGATTTTTCTGAGCGAGAACTCTTCCAATCGACATCATCACTGGCAAGTAGAAAATAATACTCAAGTCTAAGAAATCTGAACGAGTCGTTTAAAAAGGAAAAACGGAGCGAGCGTGTCTGCTCTCTGACTGGTTATTTAGACCATTACTAACTCTTGCTCTCAGACTGCAAGGTCTCAGTGTCAGATTAGGTGATTATGGAGTCGTAAATTCTTGTCATGTTGTGCCCACACTCACAGAAGGCTCGCAGCCCGCGGTGGGACATAAAAAACAAATCTTCCTGTAAGGGGGTCATGAGGCATCCATGATGTGGCGTCTGCTGTTGTCCATTATGACAAACTACCAAGTTAAGGACGATCGATCGGTGGACTTGCCCACTGATGGGTTGTAATTGGGCTGATATCACGATCGGGGCCTGCATTCAGAATCATAACATCGACTGGAACACGGACAATTTAACAAAGTAGAGATGTTAAAATGGGCTTTATGTGCACTGGATCTTGATGAAAGAAGCCAGAGATGTTTGTTTCTGTTATCTGAGTCGAAGTAAATGACAGTTTGAGAGCCCTCCTTTATAAGAAAAGGCAGCGTTTTGACAAATTATGTTGCGCCGAGGCTGTCGAAGTCAATTCGCCTGTAGGAAAATAAAAGTTGACGTTCTTGTGAAAAATGAGGAAGAAATTTGACAGTCAGGAATCACAGGCAGCTAGTAGTTCAGCCTACAAGACATTTAAGAAGCCCCCTTTGAATAATGTACAAGTCTGACGAGCACTCTAGTGATGAACAAGCAAAGAGCATCCCGTCTCTCTGAAAGAGACACTGCAGTATGGAGCCATTTCTGCTGAAACAACCGTTATTTCACTGGTATAACAGACAATCGAGAGAAATTGTTTTGATGAAAAGGAAATGACAAAATTATAAATGGTCTCTTTAGAAAAACAGCGAGGTGATGAAAACCAATACTGTGTAGCCCTGAACCTGCAAACAGGATACACTCCATCCACGGGCTGCAGATTGTGTCCTGCGTACATTTGCACTGTTTTTCAGATTTGGTTATGCCAGCGGGTGTCATTTGACTATGTGATCAAACTTCAGTCGTTTATGTGATGTACAGCTACTATCGTGTGAAAACAAACACAACACTTCCTGTCACTTGACCTGACACTTTGATTCTTGACCTTTCATTCTTCAAAGTATCAAAAAGTTTACTCTAAGACTGAATAAATCCCAGATTAGTTGCCTCGTTATGCCTTTGCGGTGTTAATACGAGTTAGAGGGAGGATTTGTAAACAGTTTGGCATTTACTGATCCATTCTTTGATTTTGAAAATACCCCAAGGTATATCTTGTGAGTGGAAAAAAAAAAAACCTTCATTCAGCCAATCACGGAATCATCGGAAGCATGGAAAATTACAGGTGGTGAAAATGCCAGTGGCGCACACTGTCATTTTTTATGTAATTAATTCATGCTGGAGTAATTTAAGATTTGATTCACCTTTTTAAACATGACACATTTGCATGATTACTCGACCAACATTTTATCTTTGCTTTTTTGAGCAACCCACCTACGTCACGTTCACTGTCAGATATGACTGATTGCATCTCTGATAACACGCTGCTTGAACGAGTGCGTATGATGACACGATGTGGCGTTCTGATTCTTAGACGGTGGAGCTCATCCAATCTTAAAAAGAAGGAGTAAATACCACCGAAACAAGCAACAACAGCATCACAGATTTGTTTACGTCCAAAAACGGCCAATCGGTTGACCAACCAGAGTTTACGCTAGGGTACACAATCTATTTGTTGCAGATCTTCGTTCTGGGCTGCAACATACCCAAAGTTTCTGCCTCATGCGTTCATGTTCATAGCTCACAGATTCACTACCAACTCAAAACAGCTGGAAAAGATGCATTTAAAATGTTTTCATGTGTTATAGAACTCAGGGCTGCGAGCGTGTGTGAGGAAAATCAGCTTTAATTGTACAAGTTCTGTTTCATAGCAGTTGAACAACTTTACTCTTGAATACACCTTGATCAAAACCATGTAAAATGGCTAATAAAAAGTCTAAAACAATATGTTGGTCAGTATCGATAAAAAAGCAACAACTGTCAAACGTTTTGACCTAGATGGTCTATTGTTCATTTTTCTGTAAAATCTACATTTTTTAAATATTGACCTTAGTTTGCTTGTGGGTTCAGTATTTTGAAAAATCACATCAACCCAAACAGGAATAGTAAGCAGCAGCGGTGGTGCAGTGGTCAGCACTGTGGCCTCACAGCAAGAAGGTTCGGGGTTCAAGTCCCGGCTCCAGCTCAGGATCTTTCTGTGTGAGTCTGCATGTTCTCCCTGTTCCTGTGTGGGTTCTCTCTGGTACTCCAGCTTCCTCCCACAGTCCAAAGACATCAAGAGGGGACGAGGCTGATTGATACTCTAAATTGACCGTAGGTGTGAGTGTGAGTGTGAATGGTTGTCTGTCTCTGTGTGTTGGCCCTTTGATGGACTGGTGACCCGTCCAGGGTGAACACCACCTCTTGGCCGAAAGCTGCTGGGATAGGCTGCAGCCCCCGCGACCCTTAACAGGATAGGAAGTAGAAAATGGATGTCATGATTGTGCCATAAATATTATTGTGACATGATATTTTTTAACCATATCTCCCACTTCAGTACATCTACCATTACTCCTACCACTACTACTATTACTACTACTACTACTGTTGCTGCTGCTGCTATTAAGTAATCTATTCTATACAGTATGTAAAGTAATCTATTCATTGTCAATCTTACTTTATAACAGTCAAATTCATTAGCATTCCAACTCCTGCATCACCGACATCAGACTTCACAGCTTCTTGGTTCCTGGTAACCTGGGATTGATAGGAAACCTGCGCTGGGAATGGTCCTGCTATCATATAAGGTACAAGTCTCATCTCACTCCAGATTGTGTGTTTTTGATGGTTAAAAAGTGTTGGAAGAACTACATGTACTGCAACTCTTTTTGACATCAATTAGTGGAGAATCCCACTACTGCCACTGTTGTGCTCATCTAATTGTCTGAAGATCTGAGGGTCTGTTTAAGAGGTCAGACTGTCTTGGGTTCCTTTTTGGAAATTAATTTCTGCACTGGCACACACTCACACACACACACACACACACACACACAGACACACACACAATGACTTCGCCACTGTGTTGATGTCACAGCCTCCCTCAGCGCTGGTCAAATCTCGACCCCAGGCACCGATATGGACACAACATAAATGCTGGTATTTTTCCAGAATGGGGATTAGTCGTCGTCCCCCCTTAGGCATATGTGTGTGTGTATGTATGTGTGTATGAGAGAGAGGGAGACAGACAGGGGATGGTCAAGGCAGCTGACTTGTTAACTTCTCTCTGTTTTCTCAGTGCAGGCTAAAGAGACTCAATTAATTCTGCCTTTGTCCTGCTGAGCTCCTCATCCTCCTCACAGCAGAAACACTGTCTTCACTACTCTTTCAATTCATGTAGATGAATATTGTCCCCACCTGTTTTTACTTTATTTTAAAAATCTGTGTGTGTGTGTGTGTGTGTGTGTGTGTGTGTGTGTGTGTGTGTGTGTGTGTGTGTGTGTATGTCACTCTCTCTCTCTTGCTGTTAAACAATATTTTTTGGGCACAATGTGATGGGTTGTCATAGCAACAAGAGAAGGGGAATTGACCCTACTTTCAAACAGAGAATGGCACCATCTTTCTCCTGTTGTTCACCATTAAAGCACACACACACACACACACACACACACACACATTCATTTCTGCCTGTTTGTTGTTTTCGCACTGTCATCCCTCCCCTGTTTCCTTGTCACTTCCTTGGTCACACAGCTTCAAACCAGTTTAATTCAACCTGAGCCCCTCTAATCTGAGTCTTTCTCCGCTCTACAATCACCTGCTTTGTCAGAGAGAGATGGAGATTTTTATCTATGTGCTGTATTCCCCCGTTGTCGACATTATCACACTTGTGCTAATCATTCTTAGCTGTGCTCATAAGGGAATGTGTGTGTGTGTGTGTGTGTGTGTGTGTGTGTGTGTGTGTGTGTGTGTGTGTGTGTGTGTGTGTACTTGCTACATTTTGAGGATTAGGATACATACTTAACCACAGAGTGGGGACACTTTTGGAAAGGGAAAGATTTGGTTTTTGGGTCGAGGTTAAGGTCAGAAAGTCGGCTGAGATGGTGAGCTTTAGGGTAAGGGGTTAGGGAATGAATGAATATTTATTAAAGTCCTCATAAATATATGAGTACGAGACTGTGTGTGTGCGCTCGTATGTGTGTGTGTGTGTGTTTAATGCTGCCAGCGAACTTCTTCACCTGATAGATGAGAGAGAAGACTGATTCTCACTCAGCTGTCAGCTCTTGTCTTTTCTCCCTATCCGTCATGGCAACCCACCTGGAGCATACACACTAACTCAGATACACACAAACACACACAATCCACTGTGATTAAGTGTCCTTGTGCAGGTTTTGTGTCAGGTTTTACAGTTTTATTGACTGGTGTCATCACCGGTGTATATAAACAGATGCTCTTCATTCACAGAAACACTGTTCACATTAGTTTTGACCGCTAACACAACACACACAGCTGGAAACCTATTAACCAGCATTAGAACAGGGCACCATCATGATGTTTTGTTGCTATTTTTTTACCGGGCTTATAGGATTAATTGGCATTTATTGGGAGGAGTAGGTTAACCTACGGTACGACTCTGCTCTAAAAACCCTATCAAGATCTTTAAAAACTGGTGATTTGTAGGAAAAAATCATTTGACATGTTACAAATATCCATAAAATGAAACTGTCCTAAACACTTCATTTTCTTTGTGGAAAAAATGTGTCCATTTCATCTTAATTTAGTACCGTCGCTTTATTCTGGGACCTCCTTGAGCACTCATGGAAAGACAAAGGCAGAGGGAGCAGCAGCAGCAGCAGCAGCAAAGACTCCCATAGGGTCCAGACAGAGTGAGGAACAATGACAACAGAAGTGACACTGATGCTTTAGTCAGATACTGCATGTAAAGGAGGAGTTGGGGAGGAGGTGGGTTCCAGAACGACAGACGGAGGAAGCAGGAAATGCATGGACAACTGAAGCAGTTTCAATAAGACGCAAACAGAGCGCTTGGAGGAGAGTCAGCTGAGCTAAGAATGTAAAAGATAAATTAAATGATAAAGGGTTGCCAGCTGGAGGGGACTGTCTAAGAACAGCAGCTTGACTTCATGGATTACGCTAACTAATGCTCTGCTCCATTTTTTGATGATTTAATAAGCCTGTTTTGCAGTTATGAAGGATTCTTGAAAGGAAAACCTCAAATAGTTTCAAGGCAATTTCAACATCCAACCTGAATGTAAATGTTGATGTGACCCACTTCTTCAGCAAAAACTGAACTTGCAAGGAGAACGTGACACTGACCAAGTTGGCAAATGTGTAAAGTGATGTGTACCTGACAAAGATTTCTATAGAAATGGAAAGAAACCAAAAAGAACTGCTGAAGCCAAAAATGTTGTCAAGATGTCAGAACGGCAAGTAATGAACATTTTGAGCACGACAGCTCCGCCACAACGTATCACGTCTGCGGCCTGAGGTTCATTTTTAATTTTCATGATGTTCAACCAGGAACACCAAACCATCAGTTAAGTTTAAATCCAACAACACACGGCTGGAGGTTGTAAGTGGACCAGCCGTTTCGTGAGCAAGTACAAAGCTCCAATTCCTCCTAATTTTATACTAAAAAAACGAGACGAGGGTCATAATTTGTCTTAATGAGAAGAGCATGATCCTCTCTCTGTCTCAGTGACAGATGGCTCCCGGGTGTAAACAAGCGCTGTCTGTCTGTCTAAATGAAGAGACGAGATGATCATCATTCACTCTTATCCATTTTGTGTCTCCGCGGAGGGTGGAATGATATGTAATCATCATCAATCTGCTGGCTTAACATAATAATGTTATTGTTAGACGAGTGTGGCTGCACACAACGCGGGATGGTGTGGTCTCCATTCACAGCAGTTACTCAGTGTGTGTGTGTGTGTGTGTGTGTGGTTGGGAGGGTCTATCCTTATTATGAGTGATCCTAGGTGTTGGCAGATAATAGCACCGTGTCAGTGCGCTCGGGAGGATGATGCATTCACATGCCTGCCTTCACTGTAGATCCAACCATCTGAAACACATTGGCAGCCTCTCCTGCTTCAATCAGCCCTTTGGGGAGGCCTCATTTGCACAAATTGTGTTTTATGGTTCCTGTTCCAGCCAGATATGCTACTTCACCAGCCAGTAATTGACTACCATTGCCCACAACGGTGCTTTTTAATGCAGCATGATGGTGTTTAATGGTAGATAATAGAACATCAGCTCACTAAACAAGGTCATTTCTGCGTGTCGTGTCGGCCTTTTTGTTGTTAATGTTATCGCATGGCGCCCGAGTGGGTCGGCAGATTAATGAGCTCTGTGAAAGCTGTCCGTATTGTGTTAATGGAGAGGCAGATTTGTTCTCATTACAGACATCATGGGTATCTGCTTGGATTGAAACTGAAGGGCTGTCCATGTCATATATATATATTAGTTACATTGAAACGCAGCTCTGACAATGACTCCAGAGGCATGATTTAAACAGCGCACCCCTGCTTCCGTCTTTCCAGACACTTCTACGGTCGTCGCCCTTCCACCGCAACTCAGATCGCAGGAGAAAAGAGTTGAGGTCACTCTAAGTTTTTACCCAGCAATTAAACAAGCAGCAGCAAGCGCCGAAGTCGCACCCCTGAACTTGGATTGCAGAGTGAGAGCAGCAGGTAAAGAACAAAGAAAGAAAAAAACATATCTTGAAGAGAGGTTTAACAGTAAAGTAGAACAGCGAGATGACTCTCCTCTGGATGATCTGCTGGTGGAAACCTCAATCGAGATATCCTCTGGGTTCTTGAAGCAAGAGCTGGCCGTGTTTCAGGGTTTGTTTGTAGTGCTGTTGTCTAGCAACACATTGCCTACAGAGTCATGGGTTAAAGCCACATCATGTTTATTTTCATAATGAGAGGAGGGAATTACAGTAGAATCTGAAATTCACAAATCAAATAGCAGCTTCCATTATTTCAACATGTCTTTTGGCAAGGTAAAAATTGGATGCGCCAAATCCTCCAGTACCATTACCAGAGGCCCTGTTCCCTGATTATCATCACTATTATTGTTGTGGTTGCCTGCATGTTTAAGCTTTCATCATGAGGCTGAAGACAGATGGTAAAATACACACAAATGTCTTCCACCGAACGGCAGTCCAGAGCAGTTCATGAATGGATCAACGATGCATCTCATCTTAGCTTCTGGTAGGTTCACGTTCCAAGCTAAGGAACAGTATCGTAATCAGCATCATAATCCTGATATCTGAGAGCCACCCAAGATTTACCGAGGCGACATCAGCAACGGGCTTCTCATGACATGACCAGGTGTATCACATGTACATTGGGAATAACTAATCCACATCAGTCAAATACCTCTGACTGGGCGTTTGGAGTCAGTCAGTGTGTTAATTTCAGGTCAAAACACCCGTGACCTCCGATGTGTTCACGAAGCCTCTCCTCTCGTTCCACTCTCGTCTCCCCGTTTACATCTTTGTCGTCACTAATTTCAGCTGACAGCTCTTGGTGGCGCTGAGAACAAACTGTGCGCAAGGACTCCAAAAAGACGCTGAAGCTTCCAGGGGCTTTTTAAAGTACAATGTTACGTGCCAGGGAAAAATGTAGAGAGGTCCTGAGGAATACATCAGTTGGAGGAGTTGTAATTGTTCTTTTGTGTCGGTTAGTTTTGGTTGTGTTGGATGCTGTTTGGAGACTAAGATACAAGTTTGGCCACATTCAAAATGACACCAGCTGCATGTAGTCGACCCTAAATCAAACTGAAGGGGCAGCGAAATGCTCACATGCACACATCCTGCAGCACGTGGCTCATAATGCAGAGGATTGGGCTCTAAATTTAACATTCTGCATTAAGAAATTAGATTGCGATACTAATGACCTTCCACTAAATGTAGGGAATCATAGGCCTGAAGTCGGCCGACCAGGAATCCTGTGCAGCAAGTCTGTGTATGACATCTGTAATTCAAATTAATCTGCTCATGTACATTCCTCCAGACCTGTCCAGGGTGAACCACGCCTCTCGCCCGAAGGCTGCTGGGATAGGCTCCAGCCCCCCCGCGACCCTTAACAGGATAAGAGGAAGAAAATGGATGGATGGATGGATGGATGGATGGATGGATGAATGGATTGACGGATGGAAATTCATCCATAGTGCTGGGGGGGGGGGGGCGCTAACTCAGTATGTAGATGAGAGAGAATCACAATAGGCTGGTCACACTGTTCACACAATGACAGAATAAAAAAACCCCACTGTGTATTCCCTAACAAGAACAAAACCGTGCCAGCGCCATTCAGAAAGACGACAGGCTGCGGGGGATTAAACCCAGGTCGTCTGTGAACCACTGAGCCTCGCCACAATCAAAATTGAGACCATGTTTGAGGGCTGAATGGCACGACAAGCAGCAAACAATTCTCTGGGTAATGTGACAGGGGTGTATGTCTGGAGCTAACAGATGCTGTTCTTAATGCCAGCTCCAAAATGAATGCTGAATCGTACTCAACAGTAAATTGCTGAGGTGTGTTGTTAATGCAAGAGCAGCTGGGATGTCCGGGCACAGGCGGAGCTCCAGGTGCAGGGCATGCAAATACCCAATGAAATTTAAAAACAAAAGAAACTGTATTGTTCTGTGTCCAACAGTCACAGGGGTCATGACAGTCAGTTGGTTCCTCACTTGGTGCACACTGACAGGAAGTGTAAATCACATCCATAAATTAATATCAAATTTTTACTTAGGCTGCACGGTGGTGCAGTGGTCAGCACTGTGGCCTCACAGCAAGAAGGTTCCGGGTTCGAGTCCTGGCTCGGGCAAGGGATCTTTCTGTGTGTAGTCTCCATGTTCTCCCTGTTCCTGTGTGGGTTCTCTCTGGTACTCCAGCTTCCTCCCACAGTCCAAAGACATCAAGAGGGGACGAGGCTGATTGATACTCTAAATTGACTGTAGGTGTGACTGTGAGTGTGAATGGTTGTCTGTCTCTATGTGTTGGTCCTGTGATGGACTGGTGACCTGTCCAGGGCGAACCCCGCCTCTCGCCCGTAGACGCTGGGATAGGCTCCAGCCCCCCCCCCCCCGTGACCCTTACTAGTAAGGAATAAGCGGAAGATGGCGATGGATGGATGGAAACTTTTAATTATATAGCACTTTTCTTAACAAAGTTTTACAATCCTTCACGAAAAAGTACAATCAAACATATAAAGTCAGTTCAAGCCTTGTAATACGCATACAAAAAGTGTATTTCTCACAAATATTGTTGCAAATCTGTTACAATCTGTGTTCACTTCACCTTCACCAAGAAAATACCTGCACCTGACAGGTGCGTCATATCAGTGTGTTAATTATTGAACAGTCGAGTCTGCAACTGCTCACAATCCAAGGATCCTCTCAGATGTGCCGTTTTATTGCACAAGACGATGCCTCAGATGTCACATGTTTTAAATGAGAATGTTCACCAGAACGGCTGGCTGTCAGCTGAGACATCATTTCAAAAACCACAAGGCCTTCAGACTTCAGTTGTACCTCCAATGGTGCCTCATAACCCAGAATAGCCCAGAATCACCACATCCAGCCTCTCCGTTCAGAGAAGGTCTGAGACGCAATTGGTTTGTTCAAAGAATTCCTGCACAAGCTGTAAGAAAGCATGACTGCCTACCTTGCAACGCTGCTTTCAGTGCTAGAAGAGCAGAAGAGGATTTTTTTAGTGAAGGAAGCTACTTAGAGCTGTTTTTCTATTCCTTTCAGTCTCAGTCTTGCTGTCCATAGTTTGAGTGGTTTTCAATGCGCCAGCAGCAACATCCTATATTCTTGCCTCAGCAGAGGCTGCTGCCACCACTGCTCAAGCTACACTCCAGAATGCAACTTTAAAAGGAACATCTAGAATATTATTATCCTTGAATGTATGTGTTTTGACTGGGGTCAGTTATAAGAGGTTACAATGAGCGGCTGATGCGCGAATGATAATCAAAACAAGTCAGCTCTGTCTGACGTCGGTGCTGGAGTATGAAGTGAAGGCCAACAGCTGACCCACTTTGTCAGACCAACTTGGTCCTCAGAGAAGAGCTGTTATATTCTTATGCAGAGGAATTTTGGGGGGGGGGGGGGTATGTGTGTGCGTGTGTGTGTGTGTGTGTGTGTAAGGGGGGGTGTACCTTTGTTGTCATGGAAACAGCAGCCCATAACGACTCTTGGGAGGAGAACAGAGGAATGCTGTAACCAGGAGCAACTGAGTGGTAACTAGGGTTACTGTATCCTTGATCTGAGCAGAGGTACACTGCTTGTTCAGAGCTCTTACCAGGCCAAAAGAGAAGAAGACACTTATTACTCGTACCTTTATGTGCACTCGTCTCAAGTTTCGCCAGGATGAATTATCAATTAATTATCAGTGGATTTAGAAATAAATATGGCTCTTCTTAATCAACATTCAGAAAAGTCTGACATTGTTTAAAGCAGCTGAAGGTTTAACTGTCGCATGTAAACTTGGTTGCACAGAAAAAAAAAAATCAAAAAATAATTATTTTGGATATTGCACATAAATGCAGTGATTTTCCAGTCCAGGGGGTTTATCCCTCAAAGACCTTTAGGCAGTTATGACATACACAGATTCAGACACACCCGGCAAGGCCATGGTGTTAATTATGTGGCATGTAAATGTCATGTCTTTGGTCCCCCTGGTGCTTCCAAGCTCATAACAGAAGACCCCCACTCTCCTAATAATACACACCAGAGATGTGCAGGGATAGTCAGAGCACGCACATTCTCTCCTGACTGGCAGCTCCCAACCGTTCACTCATTAAAAGAGAAAACCGTCAGGAATTAGCAGCCACAGCTAGATTCTCATCCAATATGAAACTCATGAAAGAACAAACACTGAGCAGCTTTGCTTCTGATCATCAGAGCTGCCCATCAACTGCCGTAGCTTTGTTCGCCATGGCAACTGATACACCTCACTTTTCAAGTGCTGTAGCAGGTATTTCCTCCACTATCGTGATGGTTTAACAGCGAGGTGGTGGACACTTCCACAACCTGTTTTGTTACATGCTTAACCATTTCCTGTCCCCACCACTGAACTGAGCTCTGATTTCCATTTGTAAAAAAAAAAGGAAAAAAAAGTGTATTCTTCCTGTTCATAACTGTCAAAATGTAAACACTGAATAGCGACTTTACCAATAGGATCTTACCATTCAAAATAAATGTAGCGGTTAGTTCTGTTAAACAAGCAGTAAAATATGGCAACTCAACTTCATTATTTATGTTAGAACAACTGCATTATTCACGTAAATGTCAATGAAGAAACTCTACTTTGTTGTTGTATATTATTTGTATATTTTCCCTTCTTTTTCCCCCCACAATTCTTAGATGTGATTTACCTAACAATTATTTGCCTCCCGTACATTTTATTTTCGAAACACATTCTATTGTTTAAACATTTGTATGAAGCCTTACAAAAATGTATGCAAAACATTTCGTGCATATTCGAGGGAATGTCCAGGGACATGAGTGATTGATGGAGCGTGGAAGTGTATTCAGTTGGTACAGAATAAGAACAACATTAATACTATCTAATACAAAAATTGTATTTCAGTCCTTATTCTTCACCTCCTGTTCTTACTTATACTTATTTCCTGTGTGTGTGTGTGTGTGTGTGGGGGGGGGGGGGGGTCATATCAGTGAGTCACTGATTGCCTCTCTGCTCCACCACTTCAGGAGACAATCTGTTTGGACCTATCAAGGCTCTACTAATGATGTGTACATCATCCTCCTGGTCTGTGTTTGCAGCCTTTTCTGTTGTCATCATATCAATCAGGAGCTCCTGGACTGTCTCAGACGTGTTCGCAGGTTCAGTAGGATCTCACTGACGGACACTAGGATTTACCCATCTCCAGTCTCTACAAATATTCTGTATTATAGTTTAGCTTAAATTTCCAAATAGCTTTAAGTGAAAAAAACAACCCTAAGTTAGGCAATGTGTATTTTTGGTGTAAGATGGTGGTGTACAGTAGAAACAATCCACATGGCTGTTAAAAAGTAGTAGAAGAAGAGATGTCTTGGCCATCTACTGGCAAAAAAAAAGGGAGCAAGTTCTTGAGAAGTTACTTGTAGCTGGCATAGCTTTAGGAATTGTTTTCTGGACGCGGTTGTTATCGCCTGTGTTGCAGGCTGTTTGGAGGCAAAGTTTGTGGACACCCAGAAAGACGCAGTGAAAACACCTGGTCAGTCACAAGATTTAAATATTTGCTAGGTCAGTTTATATCCCCTCTCTGTTTTGTGCAATCACTCTGTTTCCAACAAGGCAGAAACTACCACCAGCAAAAGTAAAAACTTGTTGTTCATTTTTTTGTTTTTGTTTTTGTTTTTACAAAACGAGGGAAAAGTGTCTCTGCTTCCATCAATATTTACTTCAAAATGCACATTAAAATACGCTGATGCAACATGTGTAAGTGTTTCTGGCTGAAGCAGCTAACCTGAACAAGCTATTGCTAGCCTGTCTTGTCTGATGCTACCACTTTGTTCTTCAGGATGTGACAGGAACTGTAGCATGAAGAAGCGAGGGGAACGGCAGCCCAGGCCAGCAGCTGCCCTCTGGAGGTGACATACCTTGGCTGCTTGTGTGCTGGAGCTCAAGTCGGATGGTCAAGAGAGAGTCATCCCCTTTTCCCGCTAAAGAAGTTAGCATTTTCTTTTGTCTTAACCACAGGGATCGACACTTCAACTTTCTAGTGAAATGCTGCCCCCTGTTGGTACTGAGGTTATACAAGCTGGACATAGAAATCATTAGTAAAACTTAACCAGTTTAGTTCTCCTTTTTTTTTTCTTCTCTTTTTCTGCTACATTTTTTTTCAGGCATTGAGCTCCGGAGAGATTTTGAGGTGGCGAAAGGACGGACAGGAGGAGGTGTAGGGCAGAACAGAGATGATTGGGGAAATAATCTAACAAAGGACAGGGAGCTGTGATGGATATAAAAGTAAGAGCCACATGCCAGCTCAGATTCAGCAGAACCTAAAAATCATCTGAGTCCCCGAGGCCCTGATGGAACAAAATATGGAGAGAATCGAGGGTAGGAAGACAAAAACCAGGACAGAGTTGATTCAAAGCACTATTTTGTTTGACTTGGATCAGACCCTTTCTATAATCAAGAACCTCATTATCTATCATGATCAAATTGGTCCTGCATATTTCCTTTGAAAAACTGCTTTTGTAGAATTTTAATTCGGGATCAGCAAGGTTCCATTCTCAGCTCTTGCCATGTAAACACTGTACAAATATTTCAGGAATGAGCCGAAAAGAGTGGGGATTGATGCCGACCCAGCAGAGGGTAGAAAGCATCAGGTGAGGAAAATGTCTTCAAAGGGCGTCTTAACTCTCAGCCTTTGATCCAAATCCAGACAGCCAAGGCACCGAACAAAGACTTCAATCCCCTCTGGTTCCGACCCCCCTCTTGCTCTTTTTCTCTTGAGGCCACCAAAGGAACCTGCACAGGATGCTTTTTACTCTTCTCTCCAGCGTCACATCACTCCAGCGCACCAGTGTTAACACATTTAAACCTGTAGGGTCTGAATGTTTTGGAAGATTACGCGTAGCTGGTGTCATTTTTAATATAACCAAACTTGTTTCTTAGTCTCCAGACAGCATGCAACACGACCAAAACTAGCCGACATAAAAGAACCTCCTCCAACTGATGTATTCCTCAAGACCTCTCTACATGTTTCTCTGGCAGATGCATGGCTGGAAGCAGCCGAGACAACCTCATCTTCTCTGTTACAGCCATGTCTGATATTGCATCTACTGCCATCTTCTGACAAAAAATACAGATTGCACAGCTTGGTTGCGACATCTCCCAGTTTGCTCAATTATACATTTTAATCCATAACTTTGTCACAGCACAAATTAACCCCCAAGGCTCATCTTTCCATTTATATTCAGTGTAATATTTGCTTTGAATGCATGGGAAAAATTGAAACTGGATTTAAAAAAAAAAAAAAAAAAAAAAAACGTGGACAGGGGCGGCTCGGTGGTGCAGTGGTCAGCACTGTCACCTCACAGCAAGAAGGTTCAGGGTTTGAGTCCTGGCTCCAGCAGATCTTTCTGTGTGAGTCTGCATGTTCTCCCTGTTCCTGTGTGGGTTCTCTCTGGTACTCCAGCTTCCTCCCACAGTCCAAAGACATCAAGAGGGGACGAGGCTGATTGATACTCTAAATTGACTGTAGGTGTGGCTGTGAGTGTGAATGGTTGTCTGTCTCTATGTGTTGGTCCTGTGATGGACTGGTGACCTGTCCAGGGTAAACCCGAAGGCTGCTGGGATAGACTTCAGCCCCCCCGTGACCCTTAACCTGATAAGCGGAAGAAAATGGATGGATTGATGGAAAACGTGGACAGTATGCTAGCAAAAACAAGCTAACAGGCTACATGTGAGCTAACTGGCTATTGTCGCTGTAGTGTTCCATGTGGATATTCCACACACTAGGTGTAAAAATAAAAAAAAAATAAAATTAGCCAAACATCCCAGGCTAACAGTGGGAGCATTGCTTGTTCCTTGTATGGGTGTACTTTTGTGTATATTACATAAAATTACAGACACCAGATTGACATATTTAGAAAGGAGCTGTAAAATTCACTTGACAAGTAAATGGAACACGACCAACATTGCGATCATGGAAAGCAGGAAGGAATGAAACGGTAATTCAGTTATCAAAGTCAGCTGAATAATAAGGATGCACAATTCTCTAATGCACAGTTTGAAGAAGGCATGCAGCCATTATTTTGTTGTTGTAATTTTTTTTCAATAGACAAAGGGAAAAAAAGCCTGAAAATGCCAGCATTGAATATATCTTTTTTTTGTCGTTCAATTAAGCTTAAGAAAATCCCATTGTTCTCTCTTCATTCCCTGTTTATTGTTGTTGAGTGGAGCTCTGTTACGACCAGAATTTCCCTCGGGGGTGAATAAAGTATTCTGATTCTGGTTCATACTACCAGCTGAGAACGTACACAGACAAACTGTGCCATCACAAATCTCCCTTCACTTTCCACTCTGTGCTCGGTTTTCTATTCCTTCCTTCTCTACTCAGCGTCCCTGGACATGCCGCCCTCTGGGGCTGGTTTGCAGCAGTGCCAGTGATTAAAGACTGCAGGTAATTAGATACACATGACACCATTCTGACTGACAAACTGCAGCGCTACTGGCAGGAAAGCACTCACAGTCATTCCAAATGGAGACGTAATGTGCTTGTTAAATAAAAAATGCCATTAAATAATGCAACCACATGAAACTGACATAAACCACTCCATGAGGTGAAACCAGCAGCCAATTACCCCTGTCATTGGCTGACAGAATATTAATCTGCAACTATGGATCATTTTAATGAGATCTTTCGTTTGTCATAGTAAATTCAATTTCTGAGGTCTCTGGAATTCGATTCTTCTTCTTTTTTTGTTTCTGTTATTGCATAGATGAAATGATTGATCCGGATAAAAAGCAGCAAATCTGAATCAAATATTAATCATAAACATAACCGAGGCTGCTTCATTACAGATAATAGAGTGCTACATTATTGATCAATGCAGCTTATGATTTGCCGTATCAAAATAAGGTCTCCTGCTACTACGAGACATCATTTTGACCTTTATTTTATCACATTGATACTATACTTGGTGGACAAAGGGTAAGGGGTTCACAGTGCAGGCAAACATGTCATTGTTAATTACATTCCATTTTAGATCAACTTAAAGCATAAAAATTAAGTTCAGCATTTCTAGATGTTGGGAATAACTGGTGACATTACATCATCAAACATTTTCATGTTTTATGCGCATGAAGAACAACCTTATTTCGTTGGATTTTGACTTATTCCGATTTTTAACCACCCCCCCATGCTTATCTTAATATTTTCTAATATACTGTATTATTTATATTCTATTTATTTGTGCGGGGTGATTGAGAATTCCTGACTGATTTGTTCCATGTTTGAAAGAAACAGTTGTTTGATATTTAACTTCAGATGGTTCAAATGGGATTTTTGCATTAAATCATTCTTGGAATGAGTGATTAAATATGACATGGCTGAGGTAATTAACAATTCCACACTGATGAGCCAACAATCGTGTCACCGCAAACTTACCTTTACACACTTTAAAAATACGGTTTCAAGAATTTGTGCTTTTTTTTGACAAACGGTATACAGGATTTTTGTTCCACAGAAGCAGGCACTGTGCAACACTGCTTCCAGCACTATGCTAAGCTAAGATAAGCTTATTGCCTGATATCCCAGGTTTCATAATAAAAGTACGCACATTCAAGAGATGAAAAACCAGTTTCTTTTTTTATACCTGTGAATCATCCAGCTGCTGCTTCATAAACCATCAGTTAAAGAGGCTGACAACTCGTCCTTCCTTCCTGTCATGTCCTGTCTCGCTCATCAGCTTTCCTCTGATATGCCTTTTCTCTCTGTTTAATTACAACTTGGTTATTATTATTAAGTGAGATGTGTGTTTCCATTATTTTAGGATCCTTTTTGTCATCCTTGTACGAGAAAATTTTATGAACTGCATACACACATAAAGGGATTTGCCCCTCACTTTGTAGCTGCAGTTGGTTGTTTGTGTGTAAATTCTCTTCTGATGCGCTGTTTATTTCTCTTTGAGTTTTATAATTTCATTCAAAGAACCGGTGGAGAAGAGACAAGAACTTTGTGAGTCAGCTTGGTTAGAAATCAGGGAGTTATTCAGGGGTGGCCACATTACACAGTTAAATTTAGCCAACCGTTACAGTTTTATAAATGCTTAATGTTAGCAATTACTGTTTGTCACTACTGCAAAGATGCTGAATATCAAACACTTCATTCACCAAAATACTGAACAATAACATAACCAATAATACTAAAAACGTGTGTTTTAGTGGGTCAGACGCTTGGCTTTTTTTAGTGCCAGCTAACCATCCATCCATCCATCCATCCATCCATCCATCCATCCATCCATCCATCCATTTTCTTCCGCTTATCCTATTTCGGCTGGCGGGGGGGGGGGGGGGGGGGGGGGCTGCAGCCTATCCCAGCAGCCTTCAGCGAGAGGCGGGGTGCATCCTGGACAGGTCACCAGTCCATCACAGGACCAACACATAGAGACAGACAGGGAGAACATGCAGACTCACACAGAAAGATCCCGCGCCCAAGCCGGGGTTCCAACCTTCTTGCTGTGAGGCGACAGTGCTGACCACCGCACCACTGCTGCCTGCCAGCTAACCAGTTAATAACAATGGATTAGTGCTGGTAAATGTTAAAAGCACCATTGGAACAATTAATTCAATATAATTGGTTGCAACAACTCCTAACTGAAACTAAATTGTCTACAAACTTGGAAATATTGACGATACGAGGGTTTACTTAATTAAACGACTGATTGACTTGTACTTATACTGTGATTATAGAGGATTAATACAACCGTAAATAGATTGCTTTAATGTAGCTCTGAAAACAGCAGGGCTCTCTGGAACAGCACAAGTGATGACAACCAACTTGAACACAGACACATTTTTGGAACCATTCAATATAATGGCTATGACAATTTAGTTTTGGATACAGTGTTAGTTAAAGCAGCATACAAACATTGCTCACAAAAGATGCCGAGGCGCTTTATACATTTGAGTCATGCATTAGAGAATGATCAATGCATTAAAAAGAGCAGAGAAACTGACAATTAAATGGGTAAATATGTGTTTCAGGATGTTTGAGGGGCTCACAGTCTCATTATAATGCCAGTAAAAAGGAGATTAATTAGGCAGACTCAGACGTTACACCATGTGTCTGCCTGGCAGAGGAATCACTCACACATCCCACCATTTCCTATCCCATACTGAGAGATTTAATTGTGATATCTAGCATAGCAGGAAACCCGAACAAGAGTAACCTCCTGAATCTAATAAATAAATAAAATAACACTGTTTGATTGACAGGTGATATGACAGCTGGAGGTGGATGTGACCAAATCTCCAGAAAAAGACATCAGAAGAAGTTTCATTAATCTAGCAGTCATGGCTCTGCGTGGCCACTCTGAACTGACGCCTGCAATTTGCTCGTAATACTGTTAGTCTATCTACCTCTGACAGCGTGGATAAACAAGCCTCTCTAAACTCTGTCTGCTTTCTGTCGTTATGTCAAACACGCTGACGATAATTAGCAGATGGCTGATGAGTCACAAGAGGCAGAGAGAAAAAAAAACAAAAAACACCTCTACTGTTAAGTGATGACAACACAAGATTCTGAACGCTTGGCTGCGTAGCCGGCTGGGTCAGTCTTTCTCTACGCAGTCTCAAGCTACGGTTTTTCCTTCATTAGCTCAGGTGTGATTGACATTCACTGTTGTTTCTCGGCAGTGTTTTTATTAGGAAATTACACTGGCGCTGCAACGCCAGAGACCATCCATCCACTGCAAAAGAAAAAGGAGTAATTAAAAGTCTCAACTCAAACAGAGAAAAAAACTCTATAAAACATAATGAACATGTATTTGTGTTTGTTTAATGCATTAATTAAAATGCACTGCAGTCTCTTCCTAACATTTCCTCACAATTTCATCACATTTCGCTCTTGCCTAGACATGAAACTGTCTTTCCCCAAAAACATAAAAACACCTTTGACATATGTGAAGTGTTTTTTCTGTAATAAGCTTCACATTCGACTCAGTTTTAATGACTTAACATATGATGAAAACGGGAATTAAAACAGGTGAATGGACACAAGCAAAACAGGAAGTACAAATAAGTGGAATCTCTTTGGTGCAACTAAAATCTATTTTCTGAACAAAAGTAAAGCACTTTTTCAAGGGAACCTATCTGACATGGAACATGTCAGTAGTTTTTCCAATTTAACAGAACTCAATGCACAAGCGAGCAAGAATAGTAGGAGGCAGGGACCGAACCTCCAAACTAGACGTCAGTGGATGACCTCTGACCTCCTGAGCCCCAACATCCCATACATATTCATGCTACATTTACTGTAAGTGAACCAAGTCCTGGTATTGGTGATACTAGCTTACTGACTGGTAGGGGTGAATATTGGCAAGGACTTCGTAATATGATACGCATCCCAATACTTGGGTCACAATACAGTAGTGGCATTATACCAGGATATCCAGATACACTGCGATATTCTACAGGAACAGGTATGTATCTGTCTAACAGGTGTCTATCTATTGAGACAAGATCTGCACATTTTCTCTGTCAAAGTCCATTTTTTATTCCCTCTTTTCATTTGGAAGCTAAAGTGCCTCCAAACATCTGTTTTAAAGTTTCCAGGTGTTTTAAGTCTTGCTGCGATCTTGGCCTCTGACGGCCACTTCCTTCACAGCCTCCCTCACTACTGCAGGGAATATCACGCGCTGTAGTAGCTGTTCTGGGACACCTACCGGAGCAGAAGTGTGGAAGTCCTACAGTCATCATACAATCATTATTTCAAAAACATTGTTACTAAGAGCTGCAATATCAATATTGTAGCAGGAAAACAAATATTGCGATATCGTTATCCCCCTCCCCCCCGACAGGTTTGTGTCGTATTGCCTCTGTCCCTCATCACTGATGAGTCAATGCATCCCTCAAAAACATCAGCTAGCCACTCATTCAGTGAGGATGACATGCTCATATTGATTTCGCTGTCATTTTTCAAACATATAAACACAGAAAGACTAAAAAGTAGTTTCATGGACAAAGCAATGCTGCCTTCAAAACAAAGCATGTTGGTGGCAGTTTGAAAGCAACTCGGTTATACAGCTGTTGTATTGGTTCCAAACGGTGCTGCCATCTCAGACACCCTCCTGAGACACTGTTTTATCTGTTACAAACCATGTGTACTTGAGCCATAGTTGATGTCATCATTCATACCTGTGCTTCCCTTTATGGCGAGTCGAAACGTCAGCTGCGATTACACACAACCGTGAGTTGGACAGGACTGTAAATAAGGCTTGTAGTTCAAAGCACATAATAAGGGAGGTCAGGCCACCACATTGTAAAAATATTGTTCACAAACGACAGCGATACCCATCTGAGGCGTGCTTTAGACGACGATGAATCCATTAAAGCAACAGAGAAACTGATCACTTAATGAGTCGATATGAGTTTCAGGATGTTTGTGGAGCTCAACAGCTAAAAGGCTCAATACTAGGGAATGAATAGGGTGTGCTCATTATTTAAAAACCTGTTTTATTCACTGACTTAGCAGCTGCTTAAAACATGCAATTAAAATAGCACTGCAAGATATGGTTTCATGGTCTTTTTGCTTTTTATTTGCAGGGAGTTTCCTAATTGCAGCAGCTCGGTGGCCTGTGGTGCATTTGAGTTGCTACTGCAAGTGCGAACAGTCAATTGATGCAACTATTCCAGGCTGCAGAAAAGCTCTGCGTCCTGCATCACAACTGTTTTCGTCAGCTGTGATAACACTAACACACATGCATGCATGCATACACGCAGAAAAATACTGGCAAACAAGCTCAAGCAAACTGATTTCATGCTAGCTGTATTCATAGATATGAATGCATAACCCCCAATAAACACTAGCATGTTGTCTCAGCAACACGGGGAAGGAAGGCAGGCCCTCAAATCTGTACTAGACCTTAACCTCTTTCTTTTTCTTTTTTGTTCCTCCTCTCCTCTTTACCCACTGCCACCTCCCGTTTCTCCCCTGCACCTCCCTCTCTTTTTTAACAATTCTCTCCTCTTCCTGTTAGCATTTCCCTTGTCCCTCTCTCACTCATTAAAACAGTTCCCCAGTTCTCCCCCAGGAGAGATGAAGCAGGATAAAAATAGCTCTTCTTCAGCGTGCTGGTACTTTCTTCCCACCCTGCTTTCCATACATCAATGTTCCCCCATTAATAACAATCTTTCCTTTTCTTCTCTTTACTTTCATTTCCCTTCGCTAGCGCTGAAGCCTCACATCCAGCTCAACTTCGATCTGGCTCTTTTAACACAGTTTCTCTGCAGCAGTGGAGTTGTTGAGACACCTCTGGAGACTGTTATCATACAGACACACAATGAAGAACAACAATGCCACAATTAGTGTCTTTGCAAAGGAGAAAGAGTTGCTCAGGAGAAACCAGCGTGAATTAATCACTGAATTTGTTGTCTGAAGCTGATGTATGTGAGCAGTTGGTAAAAAGGTGGCGTGAGCATTTAAAATGTTGACAGTTGGTACAGCAGGCACGATCATTAATAAGAGCACCCTGAAGCCAGTAAATTATGGGAACAGTTAAAGGGTGGCTGGTCTTCAGTTTTAATTGACAAATGGATGTTGGGCTTACGTGTTTATTTACACACACACACACACACACACACATTTGTCTTCAGTGGGCTTTTTACCTCCACGCTTTTTAAAAAGCTCTTTTCTCTCTGGCATTTTTCCAGCTTAGAAAGAAAGCAAAGAAAGAAACCTGAATGTTTCAAATAAGTAACTGCTGGGAAATCACAAATCTGTCATTCACAAGTAAGAAACATATATTTTTAATCCAATAAATAATTTCGTGCAGAGGAACGTTATCCTCACCAGCTTTCCTACAGGTCTACACCCTAGCACACAAAACGATTTCACAGTCACCTTAATAATTAAGGGATGTATTAATCCTGGTGTTATTACAGTGCATCATTTGCTACTCTGGATTTTTAACTACTTCTACATGAAGTAAACTCAAAGATCGGGTCAAGTAATCAGGAGCGGTTTTGAAGCGACAAACTAAGTGCCACGAGGATCAGTTTTCGGCCCCTTCTTGTTTCACTTTTCCATGCTTCCTTCAGTTTTCAAACCATTCAGAACAACCTGAGTACTTCCCATATGCAGATCCAGATCAGCCTGGGTCCTATAGACTTGCTATCTTTGAGCTTTGTGGAAAGAAACAAATAGAAGCAACAAAACTTCCTTCATCAAACACAAGTAAGACTGAACTCATGCTATTTTTATTACAGACCCGCAATGCGCTCATATAAGCTGTTCATATTACTACTCCTCATACTTCCTTCCTGTTCTTCTGTACATTATTCCACATCTAACTCCCACCGCAGCTTTGGCAAAACCAGAGCAACATCAAAACATGCACTGCCACTTTTGGTGGCAATTAGAGTAACCATGGCAACAACAATTCCTCACAACTGTGGAAAAAAAATCCCATCGAAATGAATAGGAAGTGTTTGTTAAGATGGTCAAAGCAACTCCTTTTTGGAGCAACACCAATCAGTCATATTTGGTCACAGACAACATCGTGTACAATTTAAACCTGTAACAGCATATTTTCTCAGAAAAATCTTTTTGATGTCTCCTACAAGTTTTGAGATATCACAATGTATGTTTCAGGTCACTTTCTGAGAGTTTCTCGGTTATAATAGGTGTGATGTCTTCAAGTAGAGTGCAAAGATGTAGGTTTTTTTTTGCCTAAATCATCCTCTGAGTCACAAATTTCTCTCCGCAAACACAATTTTGTGCTAAAACTGTAAGAAATTTTGTCTTTATTCCTAAGATCTTGCTATCTACACTGAGAGTGTCACACATTTTGATTGATGACCCTCCAAGTGTCAGGTGGGACCTTCCTCAGCTCCATTGACCCGTGATTAAATGAGAGTAGGATTTTTGAGAGGAGACATAAACACATCTCTATTTGTAATTCACCAAATCCATCACTTTGTATCTTCAAATAAAATTAACTACATTGGTGATTTCAGGGGGATATGGTTTTCCAACAAGACCTAAATTAGACAGATAGTTGGAATGAAGAGTGGCTCTGTTTGAGAGGGTTTTGCTCCATTGGCTTCTATGGAGTAACCATAGCAACGCCACAGCTGTCACAGGTAACATTATTAATCCACTCAAAGAGGCAATCTACACCTTGCAATAAAGTGTGTTTCCACAATGACTCCTGCTAAAGTCCAACTGTCTTCCTGTGTTTTTGAGGATGTGTCACCACAGGGGACACAACCACAAATACGCACACACACACATGCATGCATGCACGCGCGCGCACACACACACACACACACACACAACCATTTTTAACCCTTGATCTGCTTTGTACTTGCAGCATCAATTACCCGTCCATCCAAGACGAGGGTCTATGACCTCTCTGACGTCCCTGACATTTTTCTCAGATAAAATATTTTTGGGAGGTGGCGCACAGCAGTGAAGTGGATAGCACCGTTGTCTCGGAACAGGATTCTGCATCTAAATCTAATAGCCAGCTGGGTCCTTTTGCATGGAGTTTGCATGGACTCCCCACATCTGCTGGCTTCCTCCCACATTTCAGAAAAACAAACAAACATGCAAGTCAGCTTAATTGGGGACTCTAAATTATTTGATTGTGAATGGTTGTCTGTCTCTGTGTGTTGGCCCTGTGATGGATGATGTACACGCCTCTCCCCCAATCACAGCCAGCTGGGACAGACTCCAGCCCCCACAACCCTGAACAGGATGAGTGGTATAATGGATGGGTAAAAGGATTTTTACTTGGTAGATTTTCCTCTCTCAAGTTGAGCGTCTAAAGATGGTTTTTAACTGTGTACAGATTGTAGTTTAGCCCTCCCCCACTTTATTTTGCAACAAAGAGAGAAGGCTGCTCAAACTGAGTGTAGTAAGGACACTAAAGAACAACACCCATGTCAGGAATTTTGGAACCATTGATGAGAATCTGAATTCCAGTGACCACATCACAGCTGTGTCAAAATCCCCGTTCTGGCATCTCAAAAACAAATGAGAACCTTCGTATTCAGTGCTCATTCAATTTTTTGACTTCTTTTCGGGAAGACTACTGTGTTGCTCTTTGTACTGGCCTCCCCAGTAAGACAGGAGACATTTGCAAATTATTCAAATGCAGCATATCAACATGAAGGGAGAACACATGGCTCAGATTCTTAGTTACCGTCACTGGCTTTCACATAATTTTAGATTGAATGGAAAACCCTTCTAATTGTCTGTAAGTAACTCGAGGGTCAGGACCCCACATATCAGAGATACTTGCTGAGTACAGATCTGCAGGGACCATGTTCAAACCAAACGTTGGGTTAAATTATACTTTGACTTAGAGAAACTTTATTGATCCCAAGGGAAATTTGGTTGGTGTTGATGCTGCAAACTGCTGCAATCAGCTCTTCTCACAACTTAGACTTGGCCATAATGTAGCCATTTTAAAACAAATTCAAAGACTGTTCTCTTCCCCCACTAGTTGGAATTAATCTGTCTTCAGAGCAGCTTTTACTTCTGATTTAAATTCGACTGCACGGTCATTTATGTTTATTTATTTCCCATTTTTATCTTTTGCTTGTACAGCCCTTTGAGTGACCTCTGTATATGATAATGTCCAAAAAATGCACTCATCTGGACTACTGTATATCTAGAAGCACTATTGGCCACTTCAACTGAATACTGGGCACGCGCCCATCCACCAGTATAAGCCACTAACCGCCTTATTCATCATTTCTCTTATCCATCAGCCTATCTGCAAAAGTGTTGGCTCTTTATCAGTTAATGCGAAAGAAGCTAGAATCAAAGGTTGGAGATTTATCAATTCCTATGTTTCAGTTTTTCAACTTAGTGCCATTAAGGGCTGAAGACAAGTTCTTTTTTTTGCAGTAAAAAAGGCAGAATTAACAAGCTGAAAACAAATAAATGAACAAAAAAAAATCCTTAGCTTTCACAAATTGTTATTTTAAACATCTGCATCTCAAGTTAAAATAGGTTTCACCCAAAAAATGTGAAGATTTACATCATGAGGGAGGGAGACGAGTCACAATAATGAGACCGTGTAAACAGATTTACATCCTCACAACATGAGCGGGCCAGGAAGGAAATGATGAGACAGAGGAGAGATGGATGGAGTAGAATAAGGCGTAAAAGCAGATGAGAGATGTGGAAAAGATGAAGTGGCCGTGCATGTGGTGCCTGAGGGTATATACTGCTCACTGGCACTGCTCCGAAGTCATATAAACTTTCCCCTTTAAAAATACTTCAATGCCCCGCCATGCAGCACACTGCAGCAGCAGTGACACAGACGTAACACTCCACGGTTGCCTGCAATAACAAAAGCCTTCAGAGGCAACACCCTCTCACAAGCATCCGCAGATGCAAATTGTAGGTAAACGCTAAGACAGCGCACACACACCTCTGCCAAGGCTGCACAGTGATCTTAAATTTGTATTTTACTGATGAAACTTTCACACAGCAACACATTTGACTCGCCTCAGACTCCTCAAGATATTTTTGGATCCTGCGCGTACGATATCGCCCCGAGACAATCAGACAAGTCGATCAAATACACCATTAGAACAGCAGATTTGATTTAGTCTGTTTGTGAAAAAGTTCATTTCAAATGTCATTTTTGAGGCTGTTGGTTAATCATAATCATGATGATCGCTTTTGTTACTGCAATACTTTGATGCGCTGTTTGTGTACCTAATAACGTGCTATACAACACTTTCTAAGCCATTTTAAGGTCTATTTTCTGTCCAGGTGTGCAGAGATCAGGTAGGAGCCATTCACTCACCATCTTTGTCAGCTCTTCTAAAGATCTGCGAAGAGAAAAGAAAGCTGTTTTAGTATCATTTTCAAAGAATATTGTTTTAACAGCACTTTGATTACTTGAGGATTCATTCAAATCCATGTGTGCGCCTGTGTATCATCTGCAAAAAAATACACCTTTTTACATACAACAGGCTTCACCCACACAAATACTTTAAGAACGTTTTCAAAAATATTAGCAGTTGATACTAACAACAACAATGTCACATACAATAGGAAGAGAAGTGCAGGAGAGTTTTTGTCTACAAAAAAAAAAATACTACAAAAGAGAAGAAAAGGTAAAAACGAGGACCAAAATCACCATTCCGTGTACTCCACTCGAGCATTGCGCTCACATTTTTTCATGTCTATGACACACACTGACAGAATGGTGAAAAGCTGTACCCCTTCAGTACAGCTGTCAATAAGAGCTAGCACGGGCTAATTTCACTCTGGGTGCAATGCCGTCCCTGGTCCTTTGTAGCATCCAGTGCAGGATATAACGTTGGGTAATTTCACTACTGGGTAATTTGATCAACAGCACTGGATCATGGGAATTTATTCTTTAAGTTTACTGAGCTTCCAGATTACAACATGTCCCATTCTGAAGCCCACTTCTTCCAAACATGCCAGGAAAAAGAAAACGTACCATGGTACAGTGGGATCCTCATGATAGTCAAACGACTAACATACATGGTTGCTCATTGTGAGTGTCACCCTTTCATGCTAGGAGAGGGAGGGCTAAGATGATGGGTGCACCACGGATTCATTTCCCCAGAACATAGGTCCATAACCTGGATAAAAAGTATTTCTCAAAAACTGTGTGTCCCTTTTATCACTTTCCATGCAACACAACATACTGGCCAAGACGTTGTGGTAAGAAATGAGAACTGCCATTTGTTTTTTTGTTTTTTTTTCCAGTATGGTAAAGTTCTAAACTGTGGAACGATTCTCACACAAAACATACGTTTCAGACTTCTGATTTCGGAGTGAGAGAAGAGATTAAAAGTACATCTGATGATTTGGCAGGACGATTCAACATACTGTATTTTAAAGCCGAAGCAGATTTTTCCTCTTGGCTGAGGTTTGTAAATGGGTTCCCTGTGCAGGACGTTGACATAGTCATCATCGGAGGTGACAGATGGTTACTCACACGTAATGTGGTGGGGTTTTTAAAGCAGAACAGAAAGGCTGGTTCTTTGAGGCAAGAACAGCCCTGAGGGTGAAATATTGGAAATAGAAATGGTCAGTCTTCCGTTCTATTTGTTAACTTATTCAGTGCAGCCTGAGCAGAGAGAAACAATGCGTGTCAACTGGATACTGTGAAGCGGTGTGTGATAAGGCTTAGTAGGAGCCGACGGACTGAGAAGTTAATACGATAGAAGATAGAGATGCACGAGAATTATGTTCACACACAAAGCAGGGTTACTGAGCTGCGGCTGATTGATGATTACCTGCTGCGTGCATGTATTTACACACACACACGCGCACAGTATTCTGAGAGCTAAATTACAGCTTCAGCGAACGCTTTTCACTCTGCTAAACTAGCAGGACGGCTTTGTTCATAGAGGTTTGATTCCTGCAAAATGAACTGGTCCTACTGCCAACTACTTTGAGAGAGCAGCACACCGACAACACAGGGAGACAAAAGGCTGGTGAAAGCTGTTTATGGATTTAAGTTCCTTTAATGTATCAGTGTGTAATGAAAGTTTTAAACTGTTAAAAAAAAAAAAGTTCAGCAACTCCTACATGTTATTATAAATACATTCATTCAGGAGGCGACCGCAGCCACCCGAAGAGGCCAGAGTTAAAATCATTAATTGCTGACACACACAGTGCTTCAAATGACAAGCTGTTTGTTTTCAGGAGGAGAGGGGAGGAGAAGAGGGGAGAGTGGAGGAGTTGAAAGAGTAGAAAGAAATGTGCAGCAAGGTTGAGATGAAGTAGAAAGAAAGGAGGGATGAGAAACAAGCAAGCAGAAGCAGAGAGGGTCTAATGAGGAGACTTCTACCGGCAGACATTCACACTCTCAGTCCTTTTAGTGGGGATTCTTTGCTGTGATAATAATACCTGGGTCAATAATATTGGAAAATGGCAAGAAGCATTAACATTTCAAAGTTCAAGCAGATGCAAAAACTGAGATGTAGAAAAAAAAATGCCAGAGTGAGTAATGCTGATGTCAGAGAAACACATCTGATAAACGTTTATTGGAAATTCTTTTTATGCTTGAGTAAATACTAAAAGCTTTCTGTCCGGAGGGCTGGAGAGTCAGTTCATAGCACCAGCTACTGCAATACCGATAGTTTTTGCCAATGATTTGATACTGTATTGCTAGAGGAAGTATCACGATAAATTTTAATATCGACTTTGTCCCAACACTAGAGGCAGGTTTTTAGCTGAGTAATCAAGATGCATCCTTGGTGTGACAGACCCGTGTTGGGGTTTCTCATTGGCTGCTGCTATTTCAAAATGTACTGCTGCAAACTGACATACAGTCCAGGCTGTAAGCAGCAGTGAGGCCGAAAATAAGCGAAGTTGTGAGGGAATGTCCACAACCGAAACGAAAGCGATGTTCAATCTACGATATATTCTAGTATGTAAAGTTTCTTAGGTTCCTCAGTGATGGTAAATGATCTGAAGTCTATAGCTTATGAACTTTTAGCACTGGACTCCATAGTAATAACTATTCCCTGATACGATTGATTGGTTCATTAAAAAAAAAAAAAAAAAAATATATATATATATATAGATATAGATATAGATATATATAGATATAGATATAGATATAGATATATGAATCAAGTGTCGAGCCAAAATTGTTGAGTGTGTGCCAATAAAAACAAAATTTGATAGATGTTCAGAAATATGTTTCCAACACGGATGGGTCATTCAGCAGAGGCGTTGCATTCCCTGCTGAGAACTGCGACCCCTTGTTTTTCCATTTCTTTTATGTCAGCCAGAAACACTATCAAGCATGAAATGTACACTGTAAGTGGAGTAGTAAAAATACAGAGCTGATAGACTAGAAGAGCTTCTGACAAATTCAGTGTAAAAAAAAACCAGACAACTTGCAGCTACGCTGAACAAATCTACACCAAAGATGTGTGCAGGCCCTGCTACACTCCTCCAACAAGTTCAGGCAAATTCAGACAATTAGGAATTGATTCTGACAGTCAGAGTAATGAACTGGGGAAAAAGGTACAAATTATTTAAGTTTGCTTTGTATTCAGTGAGTGAGCAGAAGAGAATCAGCAGTAAATCAGGCTACAACCCTCTCACTCACACACACACACACACACACACACACACACACACACACACACACACACACACACAGAATTAGTTTACTAGGGTACTAGGATGTATTGGCCCTCTGGTCCTGAGCAAAATTAGCTTTCTGTGGACCCTTTCTTATCGGTCTATCTGGCTCATCGTCTGTAGCAGCTGAACTATCTTTTTTTTCTTTTCTTTTTTGTAAACCACTGAAACAGTAAAGAGTTTGGTGGGACACTGGGGGAAAGACCCCGAACAGTTTTGCTGAGCTGGCATAAATCACAACGGTGCTGTTTAATTTCCATTTCCAATTCATGGTGCGTCTGTTACCGTTCGCCCACTGCCTCCAACACTCGTCTGGATATATAAAAGATCTAAGTGCGACTGTGGCTTTAACACCGGGATCAATACAGATATGCGAGTTAGACATTTCCATCAATGATGTAAGTAGTCTGATGTTAGAGCCTGAAGCTGCCTGGCACATTATGACTTATTGATGCTGCTTTTCACATTGTGAGCTGACAGTAAAAACTCCGTGCATGGATACAGTAACTTAGTGGGCCTGTACTTTGAGACGGCGGGCAGCGAAATGATTCTAGGATGGAGTAACTGGGAGAAGGATGCATGCAGCATGTTGATCTGAGACAAGCAGGAGATGAGAGGATCACATATTGCGTCCTACATGCCTGATTTCAAGAGCCAAAGCTCCAGTCTACTCTGCTGTGCTCAACTACAACCCCGCGCCGGTATAGTCCCTGTGCGTAAGTGCGCACCACACCGGTCCGGACGCACTGCTCGCCGGATGTGTTCATCCAGCGCACCCACCCATCTTAACTAGCAGGGGGGCACCGCCAGGAGCTCCTTCATACTCACATCCAGGATCACAGAGATGCCTCTCCGCGGCTCCGGGGCGAAGAACTGCTCCTGAGCCACGGCCACCTCCTCCTTGCTGGAGGCGTACTCCCGGCTGGAGATGTTCTTGTTGTCGCTCATTTTGGTGACGATCCAGCGGACGAGCCCGTCGATTCCACCGGGCTGGGCTCCGCTGTTTCCGGACTGCGCTGCCGTCTCGGACTCGCTGTCCTCACCGGCTACGGGTTTCGGCTGCTCGCGGCTTTCCTGGGCTCGAAGTTTGGCTTGTTCTTTGTTAAGCAGTTTGTGGACTCCGTCCCTACAGTAGCGCGCTGCCTGCTCACACATCCTTTTGCTGCGGAGCGCTCATGCTGCGCTCTATGGGGAGAGAGAGAGAGAGAGAGAGAGAGAGAGAGAGAGAGAGAGAGAGAGAGAGAGAGAGAGGCCCCCACCCATCATCACCCCTCTTACATCACAGCCCCCACCCCAAAATACACCCTCCCTTCCTGCATATGCCCTCAAAATTATCAATCACACTCATAAAAACACTCATATAATCCTCACATGTACTTATGTCTCTTAAATTGAAGTTTGTTGACTTGGTTCAACTTGATGATGGCATTTGTAAATCTAACTGACCTTTTCCTGCTTCATTTGATCTAATATTCACATTAATATTGATGATACCCTATGAAATACTGTATCAAACTGTTATGTTTTTGCTGCGTCTTCTGATGCCGCCTGATTGCATCCATCCGCGTTCTTCTGGAATAAACGCGTGTCGTCTGCTGTCTGAGGTGTGTCAAATGTGTGTTTCTTTCCGGTCTAAACAGGCAATAGTACATTTCCATCAGCTTTGTGTTGTTTGATCACTGTGAGAGAAGTGTGTGTGTGTGTGTGTGTTTCGAACTGGCAGTCCAGTTACTCTTGACATGATGGTGTGTGATGTTGAAGAGGGTCAGATCCAGTTCTGCCCTCTCATCTGAGACTCGTCTGCAATTTGCAGCACAACACGGTTCCAACTACTAAACCCAAGTGTAGAGTTGACTCACTAAATCCTCGTTTTTCAGGATAAAAGGTAACAAGTTATGTAATGTTTGCCATCCTTGTACGTTCCCAGAGTCCTGGACTGCAATCTCTTGACGTGACTGCCCCCTTGTGGCACTGAGACTGCACTGACACATCAGGATAGATCTTTTTATGTCATTTTTTTGGCACCTCAAGGCCCCTTAAGAAATGAACCCCAAAAAAAGGCTCGCTGGGACGCAATGAGAGCTTGCAGGAGACGGTCAGTTTGCCGAGGCATGGCCCTGGAGGACTTTCTGAAGGAGGTTTGAAGGTCACCATGATGTTCCCAGTCTTTTTGGAAGGCAGGGTGTTCACTCCTTTGACAATGAAGCAGCTGTTGTCCACCTAGGAGCAGGTAAACAAGACGTAGCTTCACTCATTTACATATCAAATAGAACCCAAGCATTTTGTTGCAGCTGGAGCCTAAACGTGGTTGTTTTCAGAATAAAGTGGGGGGGGGGGGGTATGAGACTATATGAGAGCAGATAAGTGGTCAAAAACTGTAAAAAAAAAAAAAAAAATGGAAAGAAAATAAGTCTTAGAAATACTTTATTTCAATTTAAAGAGAGTCCAGAGTGTCGAGGTGGTCGGGGCTGATCTCTCTCAGGCCTCCATCTGGAGCTCCAACTTGAACAGAAGCGTTCATGATGAAACAACTGGCCCTGACAGAGAGTGTGAGTGGCTCTGACTTCCTCTTGACCACCAGGACCACCTTGAAGCTCACGTCGTCCTCTTGGCAAGGAATGAAGGACACCAGCAATGGCAACCTGCAGCAGACAGCTCATATTTGACCTCAAAATCTACAAATATCGTTTTGTCATGTCAAGTCCTTGTTGCATTGACTGGATGCTTTAGTGACATTTACCTGTCTTTGGGACCCACTGTGCCCATCATGGGCTGCACACTGAGTCGAGAAAACTGGTCCTCACAAAAAAAGGGACGCCTGTGAGACCGAGAAGTGAAAAGGCTCCTCCTCCGCATTAACTAGAGCCACTGAGCACTCCACTTTACAATCTGTCCATGAAAACACATCCATACACACACAGTGTTTGAAGCACATTCAGGGGGACCTCCACAACAATACACACAAATGCTCCTGCAGAGATGGTCAACATTAGTGGGCATATTGGCACTTTGTTTATTAATGACAAAATAATTCAGCCATGACAACAATCATTTCCCTGCTGAGGTTCAGTCTCAAATTCACTATGCTTAGAGATTAATGTGTATTTTTCTTTCGAGTACCTCTAATTAAGTGTCTCGAAGATTAAAAAAAAAAAAACTTTTTTCCCTTCATGCATCACTTCTTTCTTTGACTTTGTGACTCCAGAATGCAGAAAAGGCCCAAACACACATGCTGAGCTTGAAACTAATGGAAACTGAGGGCCAAGGATCAGTTTTAAATAATTTAAATGTTCCACCAACTGCAGACCTCAGACAGTCCTCAGACACTTTTTACAGCTTTGATAGGTGAGGACAGACAACACTACAATTGCCAGCAAGGTGGCGCTCTACTACCACAGCGAAGCGTCATCTTGACAAGACTGTGATTTAGCACAAGAGCAGTAAATGTTACAATCAATGCAATCAATGCTATGCTAAACATAGGTATGGACTAGCATCCTGATGCAAAACATATTCCACAAATGAACATGAGCATTGATAAACAATAAAAACAACAAAAGAACGACAAGGTTGTTGCTCTGAACAAATATTGATGTGCAAACTTGAGCAGATCTAATACAGAACGATCATGGCTGATTAGAGCAGATGTGACATAGCATGCTCTTTAACAGTCTTACTGACCATAAACACACAAGCAGGTACATTTTGCAGATTTATTTCTTATAAATACATCTCCTTCAGCTTGTGGGCCATTGATGGTCCAATGAAATTTAAATCAGTGTTAATAAATACAGTCACTTGAGCGCCAATAATCAGACCAGCTGAGGCGTTCAGGAGTTAGCAGTCGTCAAAAGACTGACTGAAATCCAGAGGTCTCACTAATAAAGCAGACAACTCTCCTCCAGAGGATTTGAGTCCTCACTCAGTATCTGCAATACAGGAGATGTATTTCCTTAAATGACCAGTAGAAAGGAGTATTGGCACAGCCAGTATCCAGTTTTCGGGTCTCAGGTGGACAAATTAATTCATTTCAGTTTCCAACATTCCCACCTGTGTCAGAGCTGTCCTCCAGCCCTGGAAGGACTACATAGTGGGACTTCATCACCCCCCTTTAACACACACACACACACACACACACACACACACACACACACACACACACACACACGCACACACACACACACACACACACACACAGAAAAGCAGAAAGGAATGGCAAAGGAATGATTATTATAAAAATCCCTCCTCTTAACAGATGAGCACATTATGCAATGAAAACTGGTGACATGTCCAACACACGTTGTTGTAATATTTGTGTGTATATATACTGTACATGTATAAATATCACATCAAGCCATGATAATTGTTTTAGTTATTTATAGTTTCACTACATCACTACATTATTATGTTGTTGTTGTTGTTGTTGTTGTTGTTGTTGTTGTTATTGTGGTAGGATCCAAGTTGAGAACAAATCAGAGGAAATAAAGAAGGTGAAAAAATCCTGCGACCGTGGGGAGCCTATCCCAGCTGACATTCGTTCACCCTTGACTGGTCGCCAGTCCGTCACAGGGCCATCAGGAGCAATGTATGGCTTTAGTGTCTTGCCCAAGAACACTTCAACATGGTCGATGGGGGGAGTGAAGATCAAACCAGCAACCCTTTGGGTTGCTACTCTACCTCTGAGCCATGCCACCCCCTACACCCTTGAACTTGACTCAGAGACCAATGGCAGATGTTGGTCAGTTGTAATTAAACATAACTACATGTTTTTGATGGTTTGATGGTGGGGAAACAAGCACACCCAGACATGGGGAGAATGTGAAAACTCCATATACAAATAACCTGGGTCAGCTGGAAATTGAACCTTTGACCTTCCGATGGGGGGCAAGAATGCTATTCACTATGCTACTGTGCAGTCAACTGAATCAAATGACTCTATCAGTCATGACTGCAGACATGACTGACATCGATGTCAGTCATGTCTGTCATGACTGACAGTCCTCTGATTCTGAGATTTTATATGTCAACAGGGAAGCAGAGATTATGTATCGAATCGACCTCCCATCATACAACCACAATTTCTCAACAGCTTCTTTACTTTTCATTTTCATTCAAAACATCTTCAGCATCTGAAGCGGTGAGCTAAAAAAAACAACAACATGAAATCTTAAAACAATTTTTCTTGTATTTACCTTTCAAATCTTACGGTCCTTCAGGTCCCTTTGTAAGTTCCTTTGTGAAGCTACACAAGACTCAGTGCCTGAGATGAGACAATTTAAACATCTTCTCAGAAAACGAGGCTCATTGTAGCGAGCCAGAAGGGCTTTCTCTCATTTATAAATGTACATAGTAAACTGTATTTGGCTTTGTTTTGTGGTGTTGAATGCAGTTCTGCTTTGAGTCAGCAGGAACCATGGCTAAGCGCTTCCAGCAGGCTGTTGTGAAGACGACGGAGGAACAAACAGAGGAGGAGAAGGTGGTTATTTGTTTCCTCGGTTTAATAACATTTGTCTTTTATGTACCAAACCAAAACCATCAAATTACAATGTGACCTGACAGAGTTCCTAGTAAAAGGTTGTTGGTGGATGGAGATTCTACTGATGATCAATCCAATGACTTGAGCGTTGCTTCTGGATTTGTAATATTCCTTCCTCATCCCATCTCTTTCCCCTTTGGAAGACCGACTCAACCTCGGGACACAGTTCCCCTCCTCTGAACGCTGGCAGGCTTCGACCCCGAACGAAGCTGAAACCCATCATGGCATTCGAGGTAAAGATCTTGAACTATGCAGAAACATACAAGTGGGATTTTGAATTTTTGGTTTGACCCAAACCATCAGCGTTGTGGGCGTTTAATGATTTCCTTCTCATCGTGTCTCTTTCCCTTTTGAAGACAAGCTCATTTTTAGAATCTGTGAAAACCCAACAGAGGAAAAATATTCTTAGAGCTGCTTTGCCGGGGAAGAAGAGCTTCGGGACACCCAAGGTAAAGGTTCTGACCAACAAAGACACATGCAAAAGGCCTTGCCCAAACCCTCAGAGATGTTGGAGGGGCAGGGCCAAGGGTTGAAAGATGGCCTCATGTTGCACGGTGCTCTCAGGAAGCCTCTCATGTGTTTGTCCTGACTGGCAGACATCTGATTGTGAACTGACTGTCTCACAAAATGATGACTTGAATGTTAACGGTAGATTTGGGTGCTTCATACTTCTCTCTCATTGTCTCTCTCCTTTCAGGACTCCAGCTCATCCTCCGTGTCCTTATCCCCAGAGGATATCCCTCCTCTGAAGGCTGGGCTGCTTCCTCCCATAAGGAAGCACAAATACCTCAAGACGCCCAAGGTAAAGATCCTGATCCACAGTGAGGCACATGAGTGGGCTTCTGAATTCTTTTTCAAAATGCTTTGATTCCATTTGTACTTTTTTTAGGCCCCCAGCAGCAAAACATCTGCAGACGTTTTGGAGGAGGCCAGGAACAGTCACTCCAAGCTCAGTCAACTCAGTGATGACAAAACGTCACTGATGGAGGTAGGAACAAGCAAATGCCAAATGACAATCGTTTGCCACAGAGGAGGTTCCATCCATGATCAAAGGGATGTTGCTTCTAGATTTTGGAGCTTCATGATAATACTTACTTCTCAATGTGTCTCATAAGGAGTCCAGCTCATCAGCAGCATCTTTATCCCCAGAGGATGACCTTCCTCTGAAGGCTGGGCTGCTTCCTCCCATAGGGAAGCACAAACACCTCAAGCCGCCCAAGGTAATGATCCTGATGCATGGAGAAGCACAAGTGGGCTTCTGAATTCTTTTCCTATCCCAAACCATGAAAGTCAATACTTTGTTTACTCTCTTACTTTGTCAGACGTCCAATGAAAGTGCAGCAGCTGAGGATTCCAACACCCCTTCTCATACTCTGAAGGGCGTGTGTCTCAACCTTTGCTGTGTTAAAGATGACAGTGATGATGAGAGTGATAACGAAACATCAGAAGAAAATGTGAGTCCAAACAAATACAAGATGTCAAGGGTTTGTTTCAGGCTCTCTCACATTATGGTTTCTATTAAACGTGATCATCGGTTCTTCTAGGTGAGCCTCTGCTTGTCAGACACGGACATCATGAACTTGGACATCTTCAAGATCAGCCCGCCTGAAAATGTGAGAGGGAGGAGCAAGGATGAAAAGGAGAGGAGCTTGTGTCTCCAGAAGGAGGAGCTGAAGAGAGAAGAGGAGAATGAAGAGGGGGAAATGGCAAAGGAGTGGGATAAGGATCTCCTCCAGACCACCCCGCCCAAAAAAGTGAGAGGGAGGAGCAAGGATGAAAAGGAGAGGAGCTTGTGTCTCCAGAAGGAGGAGCTGAAGAGAGAAGAGGAGAATGAAGAGGGGGAAATGATAAAGGAGAAGGATGTGGACCTCCTCCAGACCAGCCCTCCTGAAAAAATGAGAGGGTGGAACAAGGACGAGAACAAGGAGAAGAAATTGCATCTCCTGAAGGAGGAGCTGAAGAGAGAAGAGGAGGATGAAAAGTGCCAGATGATAAAGGAGAAGGAAAATAGGATGCGTCTGCTGAATGAGGAGCTTAAGAGAGATGAGGAGAACAAAAAGGGGCAGATGACAAAGGAGAAGGAGAAGAGATTGTGTCTCCTGCAGGAGGAGATAAAGAGAGATGAGGAGAACATAAAGGGGCAGATGTTCATGGAGAAGGAAAATAGAATGCGTCTCCTGAAGGAGGAGCTGAAAAGAAAAGAGGAGAAAGAGAAGGGGCAAATGGTAAAGGAGAAGGAGAATAGATTGTGTCTCCTGCAGGAGGAGATAAAGAGAGAAGAGGAGAAAGAGAAGGGGCAAATGGTTAAGAAGAAGGAGAATAGATTGTGTCTCCTGCAGGAGGAGATAAAGAGAGAAGAGGAGAAAGAGAAGGGGCAGATGATGGAGAAGGAAAATAGGATGTGTCTCCTGAAGGAGAAGCTGACGAGAAGAGAGGAGGAAGACAAGGGGCAATTGTTAAAGGAGAAGGAGAACAGGATTTTTCTCCTAAAGGAGGAGCTGAGGAGAAGAGAGGAGGAAGAAAGGGGGCAAATGTTAAAGGAGAAGGAGAAGAGGATTCATCTCATGAAGGAGGAGCTGACGAGAAGAGAGGAGGAAGAAAAGGGGCAATTGTTAAAGGAGAAGGAGAAGAGGATTCTTCTCCTAAAGGAGGAGCTGAGGAGAAGAGAGGAGGAAGAAAAGGGGCAGATTATGAAGGAGAAGGAGAAGAGGATTCTTCTCCTGAAAGAGGAGCTGAGGAGAAGAGAGGAGGAAGAAAAGGGGCACATTATAAAGGAGAAGGAGAAGAGGGGATTTCTCCTGCAGGAGGAGATAAGACGAGAAGAGAAGGACCTAAGGGGACAGATGTTGAAGGAGAAGGAAAAGAGGATGTGTCTCCTGCAGGAGGGGCTGAAGAAAGAAGAGGAGAATGAAAAGGGGCAGATGATCATGGAGATGGGGAGGAAACGTTTCCTCCTGCAAGAGGAGTTTAGAAGGAATGAGGAGGAGGAAAAAAAGCAACTTTTGGAGGAGAAAAATCACAGACTGCGTCTCCTGCAGGAGCACCTTCGCCAGAAAGAGGAGGAAGAAAGGGGGGAAATAGAACAGGAGAAAGAAAAGACATTGAGTCTCCTGCAGGAGCAGATTAGGAGGCAGGAAGAGGAGGAAAGGCAGAATATAACGAAGGAGAAGGAGAAGAGATTGCGTCGCCTGCAAGAGCGTATGAAGAGGCAGGAAGAGGAGGAGAAGCAACGTTTGAACGAGGAAAAGGAGGAAGGACTGAGGTAGGAAAAATGTTTTCAAGTCCCTGGCCCTCATTTCCAGGGCGCAAGAGACAAACATTGGACGACTGCATATTTTACAAATATGACACTGACGATGTAGAACTCACTGTTGACGTACCAAAACATGTCCTAGTACTCAAAGTGTTGGATACTCATTCCCCTTAAATACTTTTTTTTCCAAGTATTTATAGTTTTACTCAAAAAGTCCAAAAGCCAATTGAATTCTGCAACACTGTATGTGTGTGCTTCTCCTCAGGGCTCTGCGCCAGCGCCTCCTGTCCGAGAGGAGAGAGGAGCAGGCCCGGCTGAACGAGGAGTCCAAGAGGATCCTGAAGGACGTTCAACCCCTGCAGAGATGGGAAGCCCAGGTTCGTCAGAACATCATCCCACAGACTGAAGAGGAGTTTGTCCCTTGACGTGAATCCATCACTGGTACCATCATCAAAACCTCTAATTTATGTTCCTTATTAGGCTGCAGACGAAGAGGACGAGCCGCTGACGCCGTCCGCACACAAGACCTGGATGGAGCTCTGGAAGGTCCAGACGTCATGCTTTGAGACCAGGCTGGCACGGATGGAGGACAAGTATGACAGCCTGGCCTACAAAATGAGGTAGAACCACAGTGCCTGCACCATCAAAAAGGGGCCACGTCATTATTCTGACTTTAAACAACAGAATCTCACTGCAGGCTCACAGCTGTGAACAGTTTTTAATGGATCCTGGTCTTGTTTTCTCCCATCAGTGAGTTTGAAGCAAGTCAAAGATGGACCAGCTCATCGGATCAGAGACATGAGAAGAGGAAGCAGGCGGCGCCCTCCAACGCTGACAGGTACACATCACACAAACACACACCTGGAGGACTCCCCCGCGTCAGGGCCTGGAGAGGAACACCAGCACGGACTCTCCAGCCCAGAGGAGCTGAACACACTTCACACTGGGAGTCGTACCAGAGCCCACTGCACTCTGCAGCAGAAACAGCGCACAAAATAAAAATGGATCCCAGAGATTCATCTGAGGAAGGACACCGTACCATATCTAACCTGTTACACCTGTGTGTCCAGATTCCAGCTTTCCAATTCAACACGCATGGGATCCACCCATAGGGACCCAAAACTGGGAGGTCTGGTGACCCCAGAGAGGAGGCAGCAGCAGCAGGTAGGATGGAGGGAGACCACCAGCTGGCCAGGCTTGCTGGAGCAAAGTGTTTGATGAGTGATTATTAAGATATTTGTACTTCTTTAAAGTGGCACTTCACCCAAATAGGTGTTTGGATCTCACAGAGGCAGTTTGTCTCGTCTTGCTGTGTTTTCACGCCTGATTCACCTGCGTTCTTCTGGTTTCTCCTCTCCAGCCTTTTCAAGAAGAAAGAGAAGAGAAGAAGAGGACCTGCCATCTGGAGGCTAAACTAAATCTGTTTACAGAGTCCCTGCAGCAGCTCTCCTTCCGTGTCGAAGCTTTCCAGGCTGCTGTGGTCAGCCGCACATGCTGCCCCCCGCCTCACCCCACATATGCCCCCCACTCACACTGCTACTGTTTTCCCCCGTACAGCCCTGCAGCCAGCAGTCTGCAGAGCGCCCCCACTACAAGCAGGTTTAGGGCTTATGACGACATCAGTCACCTCCCTGCTACGACAGCGACGGAACCAATGGTTTCCAACACCTGGGGATGTCCCCCTTACACTCCTGCTAGGTACCTCCAGTGAACCATGAATCCTGTCACCATTGCAGCCGAGTTAAATTTGCTCGCCATCTCAGATACAGTGTTTCTAGCTCTGGGTTGCAGGACACGTTTGGCATCAACAAAAGGTGGCTGGACTATGACAAGTGCTATGACAGCAAGCACTGGTGAACACAGGAGGCCCAGTGTTCCCATCAACAGTAACCAGTGTCATGACCCTGGGTGAGACCCCCCCGGGTGAGCCCCCCCCCCACACACACACATGAATGGGGTCAGACTGACAGGTAAATGACCAGTTCAAGTCTGAATGGGCTCCTCAGCAGCTGACTTGACACTTGATGGTTCTGGAACACACGGGAAGGGTTGAGTTGAGGGCAGGGAGGAACTTGGGGGCAAAGACCCTGGAGTTTTTACAACGTTTGCTTCTTTTTTCCGCTGCCACTTTAAGCCATAATTTGACCCCTAAGGGTCCCCGGATGTGCGTGCCAAATTTGGTACGTTTTTGAGCGTGTTTAGGGGGTCAAATTAAGGTTCAAAGCAGCAGCGGAAAAAAGAAACCAACATTGCAAAAAAAACAAAAGTTCCTTGGCTGAGGCATTCAGGAGTTAGCATTCGTCAAAAGATGTGAGGTGAACATGTTGAGCATGTTATGCAGTGAAAATTGGTGACATGTCCAACCCACATTGTTGTAATATTTGTGTGTATATACCGTATACTGTACATATATAAATATCACATTAGCCATCTTGGCCATGATCATTTTCTGAGTTATTTATAGTTTCACGACATGATTAGTATTTTTAGGGCCTGAACCAGAAGGTACTTCAGGCTAAGACCCTATTATGTTTGCACGGCAGAGAAACACAGAGGGAGCACTAAAACACTAAAAACACACACTTAGGAGTATCGGACCCCCCCAAAAAACACATAGGGCCGCTCGGGGGGTCAGGGGGATGAGGTCTCCCATAGGAAACAATGGTGGCGAAAAGTATATCTGAAATTGTAATGTTTTTTTGGCTATTCTTATTCTTTCTTTCTTCCACCACCTCTTTAACGCTTAATTTGACCCCCTAAACATGCTCGAATGTTGCTGAAATTTGGCATGCAAGTCCAGTCTGGCGAAAAATTTCATATTTAAAAAAATGTTTCACAAAAAACTCAATAGCGCCACCTAGGGAGCCAAAAAACAAAACAAAAAATTGGGAGCACCATAACTGCTACCACGAATGTCCCACAGACACGAGACCAACACCGTTGGACTTGTCTCTTCAAGACGAAAAATTCACATGCTCACACCCCTCACCTTTCTAGAACGGAATGTCCACAATTTGGACAAAACTGTCCGAAACAGGAGAACTTTCACTGCCCAAACAAAATCTATCTCCTCCAAAAGCATTAATGGAATCGCTTACAAACTTGGCCACATTAATCACACAACTCTGCTCCCAGAAATCTTTAAAAGTTTCTATATGACTCACTCGGTTCCCATTTTATAAGCCCTCAAAGTTGCGGAGACACATTTCACGTTACAATGGAAACCAATGGGGAGGCCGTGTCCTCTCATGGTACATACTCTCAAACAAACGCTTCTCACATCTATAGTACAACTCACACAGCTTCACAAACACACCACTGGATTCCTGACAAAAATTCCTACAAAAATATGGTATTGCATTGCACTTTGAAGCAACATATGTAGAGTTATTTGATTTTCACACACTAAAAATGTCAAATTTTCCTCTGCTCTCCACTCTGTGTGTTCACACCACACGCGAACATGAATTTCGCTTCGTGTCATTCACGCAAATATGCGAATTCGCTCACTTGCCCAAGTAGCGTGTATTTCCGGCAACGTTCTTTCCGTCATTTCACCATGAATATTCACAAAACTGTTGCCTTGTACCTGCCGTGGAATGCAGAAATACGTCGGAAAACTAAACGCCGTCGTATCTGGGTTATCAAGACTATCTAGAGGTGAGCTCAGCTCGGTGAATTAAACCACTCAGTGAACCAAGCTTCTCCAGGGGCTCCGTCTAGATAACCGCCGCTTCAAGCGGTATTTTTGGATGACGACTGGCCAGTTTGACGACCTGCTAGCTAGGATCAGTGACAGAATTTCACGAATGGACACCAATTTATTCAACTGGTTCTTGTAATTTTTACACGTAGTGTCATATAGCACCGGGTTTCCGCACATAGCCACAATCAACTTGTCCACCATCTTGTCCGCCAACTTGTCAGTCACAGTCAGCCGTGACATCGGGACATCCTCAACGCTGATTGGCTGTCTTGATGCGAATTATTCACCAAAGTTCAATATTTTCAACGAGTATTTCGCCTCGCGAATTTAGCATTTGCCTTATTTGCGCCGCCAGACTGAAAATTTGCGTCATTTGTGCGTTTGCATAGACTTTGAATGGAAACTGTTTGTGCGAATGCGCGTTCGAACGCACAGTAACACCGATGACAGAGAATTGTTTACTGTTGTCATGGAAACCAACAGGGGAGCATGGTGAAAGCTGTTGCTGCACCTGTCCACTCTGACACAGATGGCAGAGAGAGAGCAGAGAAGGTCAGGGTTCTTAAAGGGCCAGCTCTCAGCTCTGCACTCGCTCTCTGCATCACACTCAGGCTTCTAACTCCTAAACCACAAGGCCTAGGGATTTGCCAATTACACCGTTGGATTCGGGCCGGTGTTTGCCACCCGCTCACAGGCGCCTGTTTGGCACCTGGTTGCGGGAGTGAGGAGGCTCAGGCCCTAACAACACTGCTTGCAGCTTTAATCATTATTATTATTATTATTATTATTATTATTATTATTATTATTATGTTGTTGTTGTTGTTGTAATTTATCAAAGAGTGGGATCCAAGCTGAGAACAAATCAGAGGACATAAAGAAGGCATAAAACAAATCCTGCTACCATGTTTCAGGTGGGGTGTTTCAGGAGGGGCCCTCATCAGGGCAAGCACAATCTGGTCCATCTTCAACTGTCCATCCATTTTCTATACCCCTTATCCGTTAAGGGTGGGGGGTGGGGGGGGAGTAGTCATAAGACGGCACTTTTGCGCATGCATGTGAAGACGCGTCCTCGTGCGCGTGCACCCACCGCGCTCTGGTTAACGGTAAGTTTTTCCCCAATGCCTATTTGTTTTAATGCTTTTGTGTTTAACGTTGTGTTTTAATACTGCTGTTATTTCTTTGCGCAGATGAGGGTGTGCGTTTGTATTCGTCGTTGGCAACGTGTCAACTAGAGGTGAGATTCTAGTGGGATCTGCCGATGTATATGTGGATAGTGATGCTTGCTACATGGACCGTGAGACTTCAGACCGCTTTATGGAGCACCTGAAAAGAGCTGTACTTCCGCTGCTAAACGAATCAATCATGTCGCAGTGGTACGATGACTGTGCGGAGTGCCGCGCACAGCAGCGGGATGATGGCTGCGTGGACATGTGGCAGGGACCCCATACGTGTGATGATGACATACCCTATCGGTACTTTGATAGGAATTATGACGCCATCATGACGAGGTTGTGGAACAACAATTTCCTGCGCACAATCAGAAACTTTCTATTTCTAAAGAAAATGCTCATCAGCCCCTCTAAAATAGCAGGAGCCGTTGAGACAACGTAACCATCTAGCCCAACCAGACGCTGCCATAAAAGCCATTGACAGCTTTTATCGCAGCATACCGTTGGGACCCGGATCCTGGACCAGCTGTGTTGAACACCGCTTGATTTCAAACACATGGCAGCCGAAGTGAGGTCGATGTGGGTGTTTTTTTTTGTTTTTTTCCCCCTGTATACTCTGAAGAATTAAATAAATATCAACCTGTTTTTTACAAACTATGCTCATTCTTGTTTTCTGTGATGACATGATTGTTAAAGGGACCAGTGTGATAAAATCTGAAAATGTAATTTAACATGAGTATCTGTTTTTAAGGGGTTCTGTAGTAACCCATTCTGGCTAAAATATTAGATTTTGTAAAATACTGCGTTTAAAAGTAAACTCAAGCCCCGACATGCCCCGCACAGGTGGCATGGTGGTATCTCACCAGGTTTAAAAACACCGCCCACAACACCGCTGGCATCCTATGAGAACACAGCCCCGCCCATCCTCACACACAGTCCCAAGAAGAAACAGACGGCACCGCACCACCCCACCAACTCCAGACCCCGGCATCACGATCCGATCATCCCATGGGATTTTTTCAGCGCCTTAAAGCAGACTCACCAGAAATGGCTACACATCCTGATGGTATGTCAGAGCATCGTGTAGAACAGGATGGGCCAAAATGCAAAAAAAAGAAGTGGGTAGATGAGAGCGCTGCGCTAAAGTATGAGGAGGTTCAGAAGGAGTTTTTCGGTATGTGTATAAAGTTAAATATGAAGGCTGTAAAGTTTATCTGAGCGTGGGCGATGCATGCGTGGACTTATACAGAGTCCCACAGGGCATGTCTATTCGTGATTGGTCTCATTTTTATGATATATTGCGCGCAAAGTTTCACAGTAGCCCTATAACGGGCTACACCGAGCTGTACATGTCCCGATAGCACAGCTCATCAGGACCCAAATCATATAGAGCTGGTCACGATGGTGCTGTGTTGTACCTGACAACATGTCTCAATAGAACAAAAAACGGCCCAAAAGAATTTGAAGACTTTTTTTTTGTACAGTGGTGCGACAGACCAGCTTTGTGTGAGGTGTCTGCCTTACAAGAAGTCATCGAGAAGGACCCAGTGGCCACAGCTTTTGCAGGGGTTAGGAAGCACCTTATTTTTGATGATGTATCAAATCAGACTGACGATAACGCATGTGATGGCTTTCTGCACCCCGCCAAGGAAGCATTGATGAGATCCTACACTGTGCAGGTATGTGACAGTTGTTCAAGGCAGGGGTTTTTGTAGACATTGTGTATGTGTTTGATTCATGTGTTAATTTCCTTCTCTCATTTCTTTTATTTACAGACACCACTCAAAACCCACCTCGTCCCCAGACTGTATTCACCAGAACTCACACCTATGCTGCACACACCATCCAACAACAACAACCCCCACCAGGACTCTTCATCCATGCGGTTGAACCCACCCCCAGCACACGCTTCCACTCACAGTGGTGTGTATGTGGACAGTGTAGAGACATTTATGCCTCAAGACCAGGGACCCTGTCTCGTGCAAATTTGCCATCTACCACCTGCTCACCAGAACTGTGAATCAGGTGTGGAAAGATGAGTGTTATGGGTGTCTTGTCAACCACCCGAGCCAGCGTCAACACAGCTGTCTGGAAGAAGTCCCGGAGTATTTTCTTCAAGCAAAATACGACGCCATCATGAACATGTTGTGGAACGACAACTTCTTGGTGACAATCAGGAGTTACCTGTTTCTGAAATGCATGCTCTGCAACCCTGTGAAAATCGCCAGAGTCGTGGAATCTACCCTGCAAACAGGCCCCAGTGGGGCCCATGCAGGCTTTTTGCGGGCACTGTTGGCTAGGGCCAGCCCAGACCAAACCCTAACAGGTCCAGTGCAGTGCTACCTGAAACCAGCCCACCATACTGCTTTGCCCACAGAAAGCCCGTGCTTGCCCAGTGCGGGCTTGCCCACATGGTGCCCAAAGGACTTTTGCACCTGTGGGCCCACGCTTATTTTTTGTTGGCAGCATGCAGGCTTTTTGCGGGCACTGTGGGCTAGGGCCAGCCCAGACCAAACCCTAACAGGTCCAGTGCAGGTTTGCCCACATGGAACCCAAAGGTCTCGGCTCTCTGTGGGCTACCTGAAACCAGCCCACCATACTGCTTTGCCCACAGAAAGCCCATGCTGGCCCAGTGCGGGCTTTCCCCACATGGGGCCCAAAGGACTTTTGCACCTGTGGGCCCACGCTTATTTTTTGTTGGTAGCCCATGTCTTTTCCCTCACTTTTTTTGGAGGGAATTTCAGAAAAGGCACAGAGAAAAGACATCGGCTGGGCTCCTGATTTTCTGGTAATATTCATAGATTTATTGTCATTAATTTTATTAGTTCGATAGGGTGAGTGGGTCACTGGAAATTTCCAAGACATTCCTCAGTCATATTAAAACCATGAATTTTAACTTTTTAATTTGAACTGTTTTTCGCAGGATGTTAGCTAAGTTGGTACTGCAAGCTAGCTTTCCTTTCTCAAAACTGCTCCGTAATATGGCTCTCTATCAGTCTGCTGTCTGTGGGATATTACTCATTCAGTGGCAATCACAGTTTTTATCTGTTCTGTTGTCCCAACATTAGTTGTTCATGGCCGCGCCCTCGGGGAGGGTCCCGTACTCGGTCAGTGAACGGTTTGTTCCATCATTGCTTGTTCACCGCCGCGCCCTCGGGGTGGGTCCCGTGTGGTTCGGTCAATGAACCGTTCCGTGAGGGATTTTTTTGTGCCTGCACTAAAGCGGCAGCCTGCAGGGATAAAGACGCTTGTGTGTGTGTGTGTGTGTGTGTGTGCGTGTGTGTGTGTGTGTGTGTGTGTGTGTGATGGAGCGAGAGCAAGAGAGAGAGACCGGCGCTGGGTGCGAACGAGCGAGTGGCCGGTAAAGGCACCGTCTCGTCATTCTTAGCAAAGTGTCTTGAATAAGAATCAAATAAATACAAAGAAAAAGTACTTTATCACCTTTTGCATGTGCAATTTAATTAACAATATAGCATATTAACCCTATTTCATTTTTTTGATTTTTGATTTCCAATCGAAAATAGAAAGAATGAATGATACACGTGATTTTGTGTTATTCTGTATTTCCGTTTTCCCGTTCTGGTTTTAAACAGAAAAACCAAAAAACAAAGTTGTTTTTTTGTTTTTTTTAAATTTGGTTTTGAAACGGGAAAAACGAAAGAATGAAGGGTACACGGATTAGGCCCCATTACATTACATGCGATATTGCTGCCCGTCATACACACGTTGTGGTGCTTGACACGCTGTGGTCTCGCAGGAGTCCTCCCCATGGCTGCTTCATGCCTCGCGCGTGACGCCTCCCGCAAGATCTCTGTACTCCTGCGCAGACTACCTTCTCCTTATGCTCTCTCCCATAGCTCTCTCGCGCGATGAAGTGATGACAACACCCTGTTTCGGTTTCAACCATAGGGTTTCAACCATAGACTGTTGTGTTTTGTGCTGTGATTAAATAAAAACTTTTTTTTTTAATAAAAAATTATAATAATTTTTTAAAAATCGGCAGGAGGCTTAAAAAAAAAAAATCAGCAGGAGGCTTCCTTCTCTCTGTGTTCTAATTTTGTAATGTACCAGTTAAGTACAAATAAAGTTTGGTATAAAAAAGAACTCAAGTGTGTTATGTGTGTGTGTGTGTGTGTGTGTGTGTGTTTATTGAATCGTGCGTTTTTGACACAAGCAAGAATCAGTGAGTGCATCCATTTTAGATGTGTGAAACTAGTGTATTCATATATGTATGATTAGCAGGGTAATTACCTGCAATATCAGTGTGGGCTAAATGAGGGCCTAGTGAAGGCTAAATAAGGGCTGTCCACTGGGGGCCATTGCAGGGCCAGTGCAGGTCTCCTGTGGGTTTAGTTAGGGCTGCCTGCTGCGGGCCATCGCAGGGCCAGTGCAGGCGCCCCATGGGTTTAGTTAGGACTGTCCACTGCGGGCCATCGCAGGGCCAGTGCAGGTGCCCCGTGGGTTTAGTTAGGGCTGCCATTGCGGGGCCAGCATATTGCCAGTGAGCAAAGTCTTACAGGCCCGGTGCGGGCTGCCCACTCGGGCCCCCTAGACCGGCCCACACTTGGCCTTTGTGGGCTTGCTGGGTATAATGGCTGAACTGTTTGAGGTTGACAACTTTGCGGCCATACTCGACAAGCAGAGCGAAGGTGTGAGCAAGCATGAAAACTTCTGGTTGATACTGTATACGACAAGTGGGTGAAAATCTCAAACACATGGGAGCCCAAACCACCAGCTGCTCGAAAATTGCTCTGATCTGCAGCTGTAACCAGCTTTCACTCTTTAAAAATTTTAGTCTTTATAGATTGTATCTATGTGTGTGTGTGTGTGTATGTGTGTCGGGATTTTAAAATAAATCTGATGTTTAACCAACACAAGATCATTTGTGGTTTGTCTTGACCATGAACACCATACTGCATAATATTTATTACGACCCCTTGCACCAAGGGGGTCTTGGGAGTATAGACAGTCTGCATAAGGCAGCTAGCGAGACAGGGGCTGCTACACCTGACTTGGACACTGTTAAAACTTTTTTAGTGGGCCAGGATGCCTACACACTCCACACCAGGGCTTTTAAACACTTTCGCCGCAATAGAGTACTGGTCAGCAGTATTGACAAGCAATTTCAGGCTGATCTGGTTGATATGGGCGAGGATTCTGAAGACAAAAATGTGAGATATTTGCTGACATGTGTAGACATGTTCAGTAAATATGCGTGGGTACGCTGTCTAAGATCTTAAAGCGGGGCTAGGTATTTAACATCTGTTAATTCAAGGAGATATATGGATGTGATCCAGGAGCTGGTCAGTGCGTACAACAAGTCTTTTCACAGATCAATTAAAATGGCTCCTTGTGATGTGAACAGTGAAAATGAGGCCATAGTCTTTAACAACTTGTACAAAACAAAACCAAATTCCAAAGTCACACCTTTTAAATGTAAGGAGGGGGACAAAGTGCGAATATCAAAGCTGCGAGGCATGTTTAGAAAGGGTTATGAACAGACTGTTACAGATGAACACTTTACCGTGACAGAACGCGTGGCCAGAGACCCGCCCGTATACAGATTAACAGACATGGCGGGAGAGCCGGTTAGAGGAACATTTTATGCTCAGGAGCTGCAGCATGTGATAGTGGATAAAAACAAAAGCTTTAAAGTTGAGAAAATACTGTCCCTGTCAGGACAGGACTCAAAGAAGGACCAGGTACAGAATAACAGTAATGGAACGAGCTTTAATGGCGATCCAAAGTCAGAGGAGCGGGCTATGAAAATACTCTACCCAGACCAGGGGTTGACTCCATTTTGAGGGGTTCTGGGACACCAGGCACCGGAGGCCGGTCTCGAGCTGCGGGTTGAGCCGTTCGGTCTGGCCGTTCGCCTCCGGGTGGTAGCCTGAGGTGAGGCTGGCTGAAGCTCCTATAAGCCGGCAGAACTCTTTCCAGAAATGGGAGATGAATTGGGGCCCCCGGTCCCAAAGAACGTCTTGAGGAAATCCAAAATGTCTGAAAACGTGACTCAACATGACTTGGGCGGTTTCTTTGGCTGTGGGTAGTTTAGGTAATGCAGTGAATTTGACCATTTTGGAGAATCTGTCTACTACTGTGAGTGCTGTAGGGTGACCATCAGAGACCGGGAGCCCTGTGACAAAGTCTATGGTGATTTCAGTCCATGGGCGGGATGGAATGGGTAGAGGCTGTAGCAGCCCCATCTTCTTCCCGGAGGCAGACTTGTTTCTGGCACAGACCGAACAGGCTTGGACGTATTCTCGGACCTCCGGTTCCATGGATGGCCAGCAGAACCTCTGGAAGATGGTGAACATAGTCCGCCGTACCCCTGGATGACACGTCAGGCGTGAGGCATGGGCCCAGTGGATCACCTGTGGGATGATGTTGATGTTCTGGGACCCTGGCCTGTAAGAGAGAGAGAAAGCGAAGTGATTAAAGAAGAGAGTCCACCTGGCCTGGGGTGAGTTCAATCTTTTAGCCTTTTTGATGTATTCCAAGTTCTCATGGTCTGTCCAGACCACGAAGGGGTGGACGGCCCCCTCCAGCCAATGGCGCCATTCCTCCAAGGCCACTTTGACCGCCAGGAGTTCTCTATTGCTGACATCATAGTTTTTCCTCGCCCTGGGTCAACCGCTGGGACAAGAATGCACAGGGGTGGATCTTACCCTCCTTCTCTGAGCGCTGGGACAGGACTGCCCCAATCCCCTCATTTGAAGCGTCTACTTCCACAATGAACTGTCTGTGGGTGTCGGGCATGACGAGGATAGGTGCAGTGGTGAACATCTTTTTCAGTTCCAGGAAGGCTTTCTCGGCTTGAGGGGTCCAGGAAAACATCACCTTAGTCGAGGTCAAAGCATGCAGAAGAGCCGCTACTGCAGTGAAACCTCTGATAAACCACCTGTAGAAGTTCGCAAAACCAAGGAATTGCTGAACTTTCTTGCAGCTATCAGGTGTTGGCCACTCGGCTACAGCGCTCACTTCTGCTGGGTCCATCTGCACCTTTCCAGGGGCTACAATGAAGCCCAGAAAAGAGATGGTGTTGCCGTGGAACTCACTTTTTTCAGCCTTCACATACAGCTGGTTCTCCAGCAGCCGCTGGAGAACCTGAGTAACGTGATGCCGGTGAGACTTCAGATCAGGTGAGTATATCAAGATGTCATCTAGGTATACATAGACAAAGTGATCCAGAAACTCCCTTAGGACCTCGTTGATCATGTTCTGGAACACAGCTGGGGCGTTGGTCAGCCCGAAGGGCATCACCAGATATTCGTAGTGGCCGCTTGGAGTGTTAAAACCTGTCTTCCACTCATCCCCCTCTCGTATCCCGACCAGGTGGTATGCATTTCTTAAGTCCAGTTTAGTAAATACTTTGGCTTGTTGGATTTGATCAAATACGTAGGACATGAGGGGAAGTGGATAGCGGTTCTTAATTGTGATGTCATTTAATGGGCTGTAATCAATGCAGGGACGGAGAGAGCCATCTTTTTTGCCCACAAAGAAAAACCCAGCTCCTGCTGCTAAGGACGAGGGTCTAATTAATCCTGCTTTTAACGAGGTCTCTATATAGTCTTGCATGGCTATCTTTTCAGGACCAGAAATGGAATACAGACGCCCCTTGGGTATCGGGGCACCAGGTATCAAATCAATAGCACAGTCATAAGGTCTATGTGGGGGAAGAGATAGGGCCTTCGCCTTACTAAACACCTCCCCCAGGTGGTGGTAACAAGAAGGTACAAGGCTCAGGTCTGGTTTCTCAGAATCTGTGGTGGAGACAGAAAACACATGATTCATTAGGTGCTCGGGGTAGTGCAATGCCTTCTTGGACTCCAGGTGCGGATCACAGTCCTCTCCCCAAGCTAGGACCTTCCCCACTCGCCAGTCCACATCCTTTCAGAAAAACATCGTACAAAGCGGTGTCGTTCCACCCACTCTCTGCAGCCAGGGTGCAGAAGCGGATAGCATAGTCACAGACAGAGTCATCATTTTGAGTAATTTGACTGAGCTGGCAAGCTTTCTCCCGATCAGTAGATACCGGATCAAAAGTTCTGATGAGGGCCCTCTTGAACTCACCGGCCGTCGCGCAGACGTACGAGTCGCAAGCCCACTCGGCTGTAGCCCAGATTCTGGCTCTCCCCGTCAGGTGTGAGATCATGAAGGCTACTTGGGCTCGGTCTGAAGTGAAGGCCTGAGGGAGAAGCTCAAAATGGAGGGAGCAGTCAATCAAAAAGGCTTGGCATAGTCCGGGCTCTCCTGCATACGGCTTAGGAGGAGCCAACTTGAGCGCAGCTCCAGGGCCAGCCGCTTCTGGAACTGGAGCCTCAGCAGCCACTGGAGGCTCAGGTGTGGGAACTGGGGTTGTGGCGCGCTGCAGAAATTTACCTATCTGCTGCACCCTGGATGCTAGTTGCCCCAGTTGTTTCATCATGGACGCCTGGATTCTCTCCTGGCGCTCCATGCGTGCTCCCGGAAGCTCTGCTCCTTCTGATGGGTCCATACTGGCAGAAGTGTTCTGTCAGGACAGGACTCAAAGAAGGACCCAGGTACAGAATAGCAGTAATGGAACGAGCTTTAATGGTGATCCAAAGTCAGAGGAGTGGGCTATGAAAATTATCTTCACGTCTCACGCTCACAAGCACTCATACACACACACTCTGACTATCGGGCTTATGACTATGGGTCTACAAGGGGAAAAAACATTTACAAAAGGGAATCTAACGAAAATCTACTTTACAAAAGATAAAGCGCAACTGACTACTCTGTCCGGCTGAGATAAAACTCTGGCTATGCCTTGCTGGCTACTCTACTACTATATACAAAAGCAAAAGGCTCGCTCACTCAACAGAGGAGGGCTGAAACCTATAACAAAAAAAATTACAACGTGACTACTCTATGTCTAGAAATAAACAATCAAACTTCTTAACTCAAAACTGATCTTAACAATAACTAAGTTTTACCTGACTATGAAAATTTACCAAAAAATAAACAAGCTCTTGACAAGGATTCGGGATTTCTCTGTGACTGAAAGGCTTCCGTTGTCGACAACGAACAACACTTCCGCGACGAGACAGGGGAAGACAGAGACATATACACGAGGAGCTAATCACACTGATGGGGGATAGGTGTGCGGGGTGCAATAGGGGACAGCGTAATCAGCTGTCTGAGACACAGGAAGGGGCAGGACAGACGCTGACTGACAGGACAGGGGTATGCAGGATGACAACAGGAGGAGAGGCTGGTGCACTGAAACGAGAGGGAAATTAATTCTTCAAAAATAACACAAAGAAATAAACACAAGACAATAAACCCAGACAAGACAACCTCACCGCTGTGACTGTGACAGTCGCGGAAAAAAGAGGCGGGCAAAAACATGGTTCTGGTAAAGTGGTTGGGTTGGCCTGAGAAATGTAATAGCTGGGTTGACGCCCGTGATATCGTTGATGTATCATAAATGTCAGAGCCCCATCACAGTGTTAACCACTCTGCATTCTGGTGCACCACGAGATGGAAAAAAGAACGGGTTCCACATCAACAATAACAAGATATGGAAACTACAGGACAAAACTGGCCAGGACTATTGTTTTAAATGAACCATACGAGGTGGGTGTTATTGAAGTACAATACCCCAGGATTTGGGCTTGTTTTCCCGCCTCCGATGCCGTCATCACAGTGATGATGACTAATCATGTGACAAAGAGTGTGGAAACAAAAGACATTATGCCAACGGTGGGACATTATGAGGGCTGCACGGTGGTGCAGTGGTTAGCACTGTGGCCTCACAGCAAGAAGGTTCCGGGTTTGAGTCCTGGCTCGGGCACGGGATCTTTCTGTGTAGAGTTTGCATGTTCTCCCTGTGTCTGCGTGGGTTCTCTCCGGGTACTCCGGCTTCCTCCCACAGTCCAAAAACATGCAATTTGGGGACTAGGCTGATTGGATTCTCTAAATTGACCGTAGGTATGAATGTGAGTGTGAATGGTTGTTCGTCTCTCTATGTTAGCCCTACGATGGACTGGCGACCTGTCCAGGGTGTACCCCGCCTCTCGCCCGTTGACGCTGGGATAGGCTCCAGTCCCCCCGCGACCCTTACTAGTAAGGACGATGACGATGGACGATGGATGGGACATTATGATTCAGTCTCTAGAATTTTAAAGGAGGTTAACGCAAAGCTCGCCACCCACACCACATATGGGGTCATAGACTTTGCGTACAACAACATCAGCAATAGGGTTTACATCGGGTGGTTTGAACCGTCTACTAACAAAACACAAGATGCGACTCAAATGACCACCGTCAGGCAGCTCCGGCGACGAGCTGAAATACTGGGTTTACCCTGGGTGAGGAGTTTGAGATTTATTCACCAGTTAGTCCAATGAAACATATAGCACCCTTCCCCACAGACATCTATGGGGGCCGATACAATATTTTTATGTATAGCGATATCGTGGATCACCAGCTGGTCGGCGACAGCCATGTTCCGCTCTTGAGGTGAAACATTTATATGTTTCTGGCGAGCCCGACACATGCCCACATTGACTTTTGACAAGCCACACTACACATCGCTCTCCAAGATATAGATGACATGGAGATATCTTTCAAAAACAATCAAAACGAGCACATACCGTTCATGTATGGGAAGGCAATCGTGAAATTACACTTTAGACCTGTGAAGAACAATTTAAAAAAAGATTGCAGCCATGTATGCCCCTCACGTGAGCGACGATGGGCGATATATGACATATTACATGAACCAGGCAGGTGGGGCTACGCCGGGTTTCATAGGGACGAGCACCCAATATGGTAACGGTCTGGGGGGGATGTTTCGCAGTTTATTCAAGATGGCCCTGCCACTGCTGCGAAGAGGTTTAAATATAGCAACATCTCATTTAAAGCCAGCAGTCATTGAGATATCAATGCAATTTATTTAAACTTACCAGTAATTTATGTCGCATGACCATGATCATGCAAAAAAAAACAAAAAAATCTACAAGGTGATAACGAGTCGGCCGTCGACAAGTTGTGAGTGTGTAGATCTGTTATTTGGGCCGCATGAGACTGTCGTGGAAGTCGAAGTATACGGGCCTCAAGTTGTCACGCCCTTTTTCTGACTAATAAAGTGTTCTTGTGTAAAGTGTTCTCTGGACAATCTTGATATTTTCACTACTGTTCTTTAAAGTACTACAGTATATTGTTATACCTTGTATACCTATTGCTAAAAGAAAAAATAATGGCCCAGTGCTGGCTAGTGCCAAAATAAATAAAAGCCTGTTACCAATAGACGCCTGGTCTCTTTTAAACGCCCGGGGTCCACATCGATTTTGCAAAATAAACGCCCGGGCTACTGAGTGGTCATTTACGGTGATTAAATCTGAGACAACGCGGTCTCTAGCGTCTGGTGTGTGTGCAGCAGATGTGGCAGCAGCGCCCTCTTCAGCATGAGCAAGGGCCTGAACAGGGTTTTGGGAAACAGGGAGCGACAGAGTCAACACATTCTTTTCCTGCTCACCTTGTCTCACAAGTGTCAGATATCTCTGGAAGATAGATGCATATTTTTTGACTTTTTATGCAAATTCACACCTGGCTGATCCAGAACCTCAGCCATGGCTTTGTCCTGCTCGTTTTGCGCATGAACTCTAATTGAGCTGGTGTTCTGCTGCTTCAACGAATCCAGCTGACGTTGGCGAACCAGATACATTTTATCCGCATATTCCATGGCTTGCTGTTTCCTGGAAACATCTGTCTCCCCAATAATGAGGTTTGATAACGGTCCCTGGGGTTTTTGAAAAGGACCAGAGAGTTGGTGTTTAGGCTTATGGTCCTGCTGGCTTTGCCTTGGATGAACAGATTTTGCACCAGATATATGCAGCTGAGATTTCGATGATGTACGTATTTTGTAAAAACATTTTGAACTTCTATATTACCACTGGCGTCATTCATCAAGTCATCAATAATTAGTAGATTCTTTTTTTCAGGCGGTAGTAGAGAATCGTCACACAGAGAGTCAGGTAAACCCTTCCAAAAGTTTATCTCTCTGAGTTTTAAGACACGCGGGACATGTCCAGACATGTTTACATCCTGCCACAGACTCCCATTGTTTGAGATCTCCAGAAGGAAACTGACACGCCCCTTTTTAGCGCAGGGGTGCATGCGCAAGAGGACGCGTATTCACATGCACGTGAAAAAGTTTCCACATACACGCGGAAAGGTGCCGTCTTATTACTACGGACATAACTACATGTTTTTGATGGTGGAGAAAACAAGCCCACCCAGACATGGGGAGAATGTGAAAACTCCATAAACAAAGAACCTGGGTCAGCTGGAAATTGAACCTTTGACCTTCTGATCGGGGGGGGGGGGGGCAAGAATGTCAACTGAATCGAAAGACTCCGCACTTTTGACTGACAGACATGACTGACATCGATGTCAGTCACCGTGACTGACATCGATGTCAGTCATGTCTGTCATGACTGACAGTCCTCTGATTCTGAGATTTTATATGTCAACAGGGAAGCAGAGATTATGTATCGAATCGACCTCCCATCATACAACCACAATTTCTCAACAGCTTCTTTACTTTTCATTTTCATTCAAAACATCTTCAGCATCTGAAGCGGTGAGCTAAAAAAAACAACAACATGAAATCTTAAAACAATTTTTCTTGTATTTACCTTTCAAATCTTACGGTCCTTCAGGTCCCTTTGTAAGTTCCTTTGTGAAGCTACACAAGACTCAGTGCCTGAGATGAGACAATTTAAACATCTTCTCAGAAAACGAGGCTCATTGTAGCGAGCCAGAAGGGCTTTCTCTCATTTATAAATGTACATAGTAAACTGTATTTGGCTTTGTTTTGTGGTGTTGAATGCAGTTCTGCTTTGAGTCAGCAGGAACTATGGCTAAGCGCTTCCAGCAGGCTGTTGTGAAGACGACGGAGGAACAAACAGAGGAGGAGAAGGTGGTTATTTGTTTCCTCGGTTTAATAACATTTGTCTTTTATGTACCAAACCAAAACCATCAAATTACAATGTGACCTGACAGAGTTCCTAGTAAAAGGTTGTTGGTGGATGGAGATTCTACTGATGATCAATCCAATGACTTGAGCGTTGCTTCTGGATTTGTAATATTCCTTCCTCATCCCATCTCTTTCCCCTTTGGAAGACCGACTCAACCTCGGGAAACGGTTCCCCTCCTCTGAACGCTGGCAGGCTTCGACCCCAAACGAAGCTGAAACCCATCATGGCATTCGAGGTAAAGATCTTGAACTATGCAGAAACATACAAGTGGGATTTTGAATTTTTGGTTTGACCCAAACCATCAGCGTTGTGGGCGTTTAATGATTTCCTTCTCATCGTGTCTCTTTCCCTTTTGAAGACAAGCTCATTTTTAGAATCTGTGAAAACCCAACAGAGGAAAAATATTCTTAGAGCTGCTTTGCCGGGGAAGAAGAGCTTCGGGACACCCAAGGTAAAGGTTCTGACCAACAAAGACACATGCAAAAGGCCTTGCCCAAACCCTCAGAGATGTTGGAGGGGCAGGGCCAAGGGTTGAAAGATGGCCTCATGTTGCACGGTGCTCTCAGGAAGCCTCTCATGTGTTTGTCCTGACTGGCAGACATCTGATTGTGAACTTACTGTCTCACAAAATGATGACTTGAATGTTAACGGTAGATTTGGGTGCTTCATACTTCTCTCTCATTGTCTCTCTCCTTTCAGGACTCCAGCTCATCCTCCGTGTCCTTATCCCCAGAGGATATCCCTCCTCTGAAGGCTGGGCTGCTTCCTCCCATAAGGAAGCACAAATACCTCAAGACGCCCAAGGTGAAGATCCTGATCCACAGTGAGGCACATGAGTGGGCTTCTGAATTCTTTTTCAAAATGCTTTGATTCCATTTGTACTTTTTTTAGGCCCCCAGCAGCAAAACATCTGCAGACGTTTTGGAGGACGCCAAGAACAGTCACTCCAAGCTCAGTCAACTCAGTGATGACAAAACGTCACTGATGGAGGTAGGAACAAGCAAATGCCAAATGACAATCGTTTGCCACAGAGGAGGTTCCATCCATGATCAAAGGGATGTTGCTTCTAGATTTTGGAGCTTCATGATAATACTTACTTCTCAATGTGTCTCATAAGGAGTCCAGCTCATCAGCAGCATCTTTATCCCCAGAGGATGACCTTCCTCTGAAGGCTGGGCTGCTTCCTCCCATAGGGAAGCACAAACACCTCAAGCCGCCCAAGGTAATGATCCTGATCCATGGAGAAGCACAAGTGGGCTTCTGAATTCTTTTCCTATCCCAAACCATGAGAGTCAATACTTTGTTTACTCTCTTACTTTGTCAGACGTCCAATGAAAGTGCAGCAGCTGAGGATTCTAACACCCCTTCTCATACTCTGAAGGGCGTGTGTCTCAACCTTTGCTGTGTTAAAGATGACAGTGATGATGAGAGTGATAACGAAACATCAGAGGAAAATGTGAGTCCAAACAAATACAAGATGTAAGGGTTTGTTTCAGGCTCTCTCACATTATGGTTTCTATTAAACGTGATCATCGGTTCTTCTAGGTGAGCCTCTGCTTGTCAGACACGGACATCATGAACTTGGACATCTTCAAGATCAGCCCGCCTGAAAATGTGAGAGGGAGGAGCAAGGATGAAAAGGAGAGGAGCTTGTGTCTCCAGAAGGAGGAGCTGAAGAGAGAAGAGGAGAATGAAGAGGGGGAAATGATAAAGGAGAAGGATGTGGACCTCCTCCAGACCAGCCCTCCTGAAAAAATTAGAGGGTGGAACGAGGACGAGAACAAGGAGAAGAAATTGCATCTCCTGAAGGAGGAGCTGAAGAGAGAAGAGGAGGATGAAAAGAGCCAGATGATGAAGGAGAAGGAAAATAGGATGCGTCTGCTGAATGAGGAGCTTAAGAGAGAGGAGGAGAACAAAAAGGGGCAGATGACAAAGGAGAAGGAGAAGAGATTGTGTCTCCTGCAGGAGGAGATAAAGAGAGATGAGGAGAACATAAAGGGGCAGATGTTCATGGAGAAGGAAAATAGAATGCGTCTCCTGAAGGAGGAGCTGAAAAGAAAAGAGGAGGAAGAGAAGGGGCAAATTGTAAAGGAGAAGGAGAAGAGATTGTGTCTCCTGCAAGAGGAGATAAAGAGAGAAGAGGAGAAAGAGAAGGGGCAAATGGTAAAGAAGAAGGAGAATAGATTGTGTCTCCTGCAGGAGGAGATAAAGAGAGAAGAGGAGAAAGAGAAGGGGCAAATGGTAAAGAAGAAGGAGAATAGATTGTGTCTCCTGCAGGAGGAGATAAAGAGAGAAGAGGAGAAAGAGAAGGGGCAGATGATGGAGAAGGAAAATAGGATGTGTCTCCTGAAGGAGAAGCTGACGAGAAGAGAGGGGGAAGAAAAGGGGCAATTGTTAAAGGAGAAGGAGAACAGGATTTTTCTCCTAAAGGAGGAGCTGAGGAGAAGAGAGGAGGAAGAAAGGGGGCAAATGTTAAAGGAGAAGGAGAAGAGGATTCATCTCATGAAGGAGGAGCTGACGAGAAGAGAGGAGGAAGAAAAGGGGCAATTGTTAAAGGAGAAGGAGAAGAGGATTCTTCTCCTAAAGGAGGAGCTGAGGAGAAGAGAGGAGGAAGAAAAGGGGCAGATTATGAAGGAGAAGGAGAAGAGGATTCTTCTCCTGAAAGAGGAGCTGAGGAGAAGAGAGGAGGAAGAAAAGGGGCACATTATAAAGGAGAAGGAGAAGAGGGGATTTCTCCTGCAGGAGGAGATAAGACGAGAAGAGAAGGACCTAAGGGGACAGATGTTGAAGGAGAAGGAAAAGAGGATGTGTCTCCTGCAGGAGGGGCTGAAGAAAGAAGAGGAGAATGAAAAGGGGCAGATGATTATGGAGATGGGGAGGAAACGTTTCCTCCTGCAAGAGGAGTTTAGAAGGAATGAGGAGGAGGAAAAAAAGCAACTTTTGGAGGAGAAAAATCACAGACTGCGTCTCCTGCAGGAGCACCTTCGCCAGAAAGAGGAGGAAGAAAGGGGGGAAATAGAACAGGAGAAAGAAAAGACATTGAGTCTCCTGCAGGAGCAGATTAGGAGGCAGGAAGAGGAGGAAAGGCAGAATATAACGAAGGAGAAGGAGAAGAGATTGCGTCGCCTGCAAGAGCGTATGAAGAGGCAGGAAGAGGAGGAGAAGCAACGTTTGAACGAGGAAAAGGAGGAAGGACTGAGGTAGGAAAAATGTTTTCAAGTCCCTGGCCCTCATTTCCAGGGCGCAAGAGACAAACATTGGACGACTGCAGATTTTACAAATATGACACTGACGATGTAGAACTCACTGTTGACGTACCAAAACATGTCCGAGTACTCAAAGTGTTGGATACTCATTCCCCTTAAATACTTTTTTTTCCAAGTATTTATAGTTTTACTCAAAAAGTCCAAAAGCCAATTGAATTCTGCAACACTGTATGTGTGTGCTTCTCCTCAGGGCTCTGCGCCAGCGCCTCCTGTCCGAGAGGAGAGAGGAGCAGGCCCGGCTGAACGAGGAGTCCAAGAGGATCCTGAAGGACGTTCAACCCCTGCAGAGATGGGAAGCCCAGGTTCGTCAGAACATCATCCCACAGACTGAAGAGGAGTTTGTCCCTTGACGTGAATCCATCACTGGTACCATCATCAAAACCTCTAATTTATGTTCCTTATTAGGCTGCAGACGAAGAGGACGAGCCGCTGACGCCGTCCGCACACAAGACCTGGATGGAGCTCTGGAAGGTCCAGACGTCATGCTTTGAGACCAGGCTGGCACGGATGGAGGACAAGTATGACAGCCTGGCCTACAAAATGAGGTAGAACCACAGTGCCTGCACCATCAAAAAGGGGCCACGTCATTATTCTGACTTTAAACAACAGAATCTCACTGCAGGCTCACAGCTGTGAACAGTTTTTAATGGATCCTGGTCTTGTTTTCTCCCATCAGTGAGTTTGAAGCAAGTCAAAGATGGACCAGCTCATCGGATCAGAGACATGAGAAGAGGAAGCAGGCGGCGCCCTCCAACGCTGACAGGTACACATCACACAAACACACACCTGGAGGACTCCCCCACGTCAGGGCCTGGAGAGGAACACCAGCACGGACTCTCCAGCCCAGAGGAGCTGAACACACTTCACACTGGGAGTCGTACCAGAGCCCACTGCACTCTGCAGCAGAAACAGCGCACAAAATAAAAATGGATCCCAGAGATTCATCAGAGGAAGGACACCGTACCATATCTAACCTGTTACACCTGTGTGTCCAGATTCCAGCTTTCCAATTCAACACGCATGGGATCCACCCATAGGGACCCAAAACTGGGAGGTCTGGTGACCCCAGAGAGGAGGCAGCAGCAGCAGGTAGGATGGAGGGAGACCACCAGCTGGCCAGGCTTGCTGGAGCAAAGTGTTTGATGAGTGATTATTAAGATATTTGTACTTCTTTAAAGTGGCACTTCACCCAAATAGGTGTTTGGATCTCACAGAGGCAGTTTGTCTCGTCTTGCTGTGTTTTCACGCCTGATTCACCTGCGTTCTTCTGGTTTCTCCTCTCCAGCCTTTTCAAGAAGAAAGAGAAGAGAAGAAGAGGACCTGCCATCTGGAGGCTAAACTAAATCTGTTTACAGAGTCCCTGCAGCAGCTCTCCTTCCGTGTCGAAGCTTTCCAGGCTGCTGTGGTCAGCCGCACATGCTGCCCCCCGCCTCACCCCACATATGCCCCCCACTCACACTGCTACTGTTTTCCCCCGTACAGCCCTGCAGCCAGCAGTCTGCAGAGCGCCCCCACTACAAGCAGGTTTAGGGCTTATGACGACATCAGTCACCTCCCTGCTACGACAGCGACGGAACCAATGGTTTCCAACACCTGGAGATGTCCCCCTTACACTCCTGCTAGGTACCTCCAGTGAACCATGAATCCTGTCACCATTGCAGCCGAGTTAAATTTGCTCGCCATCTCAGATACAGTGTTTCTAGCTCTGGGTTGCAGGACACGTTTGGCATCAACAAAAGGTGGCTGGACTATGACAAGTGCTATGACAGCAAGCACTGGTGAACACAGGAGGCCCAGTGTTCCCATCAACAGTAACCAGTGTCATGACCCTGGGTGAGACCCCCCCGGGTGAGCCCCCCCCCCACACACACACATGAATGGGGTCAGACTGACAGGTAAATGACCAGTTCAAGTCTGAATGGGCTCCTCAGCAGCTGACTTGACACTTGATGGTTCTGGAACACACGGGAAGGGTTGAGTTGAGGGCAGGGAGGAACTTGGGGGCAAAGACCCTGGAGTTTTTACAACGTTTGCTTCTTTTTTCCGCTGCCACTTTAAGCCATAATTTGACCCCTAAGGGTCCCCGGATGTGCGTGCCAAATTTGGTACGTTTTTGAGCGTGTTTAGGGGGTCAAATTAAGGTTCAAAGCAGCAGCGGAAAAAAGAAACCAACATTGCAAAAAAAACAAAAGTTCCTTGGCTGAGGCATTCAGGAGTTAGCATTCGTCAAAAGATGTGAGGTGAACATGTTGAGCATGTTATGCAGTGAAAATTGGTGACATGTCCAACCCACATTGTTGTAATATTTGTGTGTATATACTGTATACTGTACATATATAAATATCACATTAGCCATCTTGGCCATGATCATTTTCTGAGTTATTTATAGTTTCACGACATGATTAGTATTTTTAGGGCCTGAACCAGAAGGTACTTCAGGCTAAGACCCTATTATGTTTGCACGGCAGAGAAACACAGAGGGAGCACTAAAACACTAAAAACACACACTTAGGAGTATCGGACCCCCCCAAAAAACACATAGGGCCGCTCGGGGGGTCAGGGGGATGAGGTCTCCCATAGGAAACAATGGTGGCGAAAAGTATATCTGAAATTGTAATGTTTTTTTGGCTATTCTTATTCTTTCTTTCTTCCACCACCTCTTTAACGCTTAATTTGACCCCCTAAACATGCTCGAATGTTGCTGAAATTTGGCATGCAAGTCCAGTCTGGCGAAAAATTTCATATTTAAAAAAATGTTTCACAAAAAACTCAATAGCGCCACCTAGGGAGCCAAAAAACAAAACAAAAAATTGGGAGCACCATAACTGCTACCACGAATGTCCCACAGACACGAGACCAACACCGTTGGACTTGTCTCTTCAAGACGAAAAATTCACATGCTCACACCCCTCACCTTTCTAGAATGGAATGTCCACAATTTGGACAAAACTGTCCGAAACAGGAGAACTTTCACTGCCCAAACAAAATCTATCTCCTCCAAAAGCATTAATGGAATCGCTTACAAACTTGGCCACATTAATCACACAACTCTGCTCCCAGAAATCTTTAAAAGTTTCTATATGACTCACTCGGTTCCCATTTTATAAGCCCTCAAAGTTGCGGAGACACATTTCACGTTACAATGGAAACCAATGGGGAGGCCGTGTCCTCTCAAGGTACATACTCTCAAACAAACGCTTCTCACATCTATAGTACAACTCACACAGCTTCACAAACACACCACTGGATTCCTGACAAAAATTCCTACAAAAATATGGTATTGCATTGCACTTTGAAGCAACATATGTAGAGTTATTTGATTTTCACACACTAAAAATGTCAAATTTTCCTCTGCTCTCCACTCTGTGTGTTCACACCACACGCGAACATGAATTTCGCTTCGTGTCATTCACGCAAATATGCGAATTCGCTCACTTGCCCAAGTAGCGAGTATTTCCGGCAACGTTCTTTCCGTCATTTCACCATGAATATTCACAGAACTGTTGCCTTGTACCTGCCGTGGAATGCAGAAATACGTCGGAAAACTAAACGCCGTCGTATCTGGGTTATCAAGACTATCTAGAGGTGAGCTCAGCTCGGTGAATTAAACCACTCAGTGAACCAAGCTTCTCCAGGGGCTCCGTCTGGATAACCGCCGCTTCAAGCGGTATTTTTGGATGACGACTGGCCAGTTTGACGACCTGCTAGCTAGGATCAGTGACAGAATTTCACGAATGGACACCAATTTATTCAACTGGTTCTTGTAATTTTTACACGTAGTGTCATATAGCACCGGGTTTCCGCACATAGCCACAATCAACTTGTCCACCATCTTGTCCGCCAACTTGTCAGTCACAGTCAGCCGTGACATCGGGACATCCTCAACGCTGATTGGCTGTCTTGACGCGAATTATTCACCAAAGTTCAATATTTTCAACGAGTATTTCGCCTCGCGAATTTAGCATTTGCCTTATTTGCGCCGCCAGACTGAAAATTTGCGTCATTTGTGCGTTTGCATAGACTTTGAATGGAAACTGTTTGTGCGAATGCGCGTTCGAACGCACAGTAACACCGATGACAGAGAATTGTTTACTGTTGTCATGGAAACCAACAGGGGAGCATGGTGAAAGCTGTTGCTGCACCTGTCCACTCTGACACAGATGGCAGAGAGAGAGCAGAGAAGGTCAGGGTTCTTAAAGGGCCAGCTCTCAGCTCTGCACTCGCTCTCTGCATCACACTCAGGCTTCTAACTCCTAAACCACAAGGCCTAGGGATTTGCCAATTACACCGTTGGATTCGGGCCGGTGTTTGCCACCCGCTCACAGGCGCCTGTTTGGCACCTGGTTGCGGGAGTGAGGAGGCTCAGGCCCTAACAACACTGCTTGCAGCTTTAATCATTATTATTATTATTATTATTATTATTATTATGTTGTTGTTGTTGTTGTAATTTATCAAAGAGTGGGATCCAAGCTGAGAACAAATCAGAGGACATAAAGAAGGCATAAAACAAATCCTGCTACCATGTTTCAGGTGGGGTGTTTCAGGAGGGGCCCTCATCAGGGCAAGCACAATCTGGTCCATCTTCAACTGTCCATCCATTTTCTATACCCCTTATCCGTTAAGGGTGGGGGGTGGGGGGGGAGTAGTCATAAGACGGCACTTTTGCGCATGCATGTGAAGACGCGTCCTCGTGCGCGTGCACCCACCGCGCTCTGGTTCACGGTAAGTTTTTCCCCAATGCCTATTTGTTTTAATGCTTTTGTGTTTAACGTTGTGTTTTAATACTGCTGTTATTTCTTTGCGCAGATGAGGGTGTGCGTTTGTATTCGTCGTTGGCAACGTGTCAACTAGAGGTGAGATTCTAGTGGGATCTGCCGATGTATATGTGGATAGTGATGCTTGCTACATGGACCGTGAGACTTCAGACTGCTTTATGGAGCACCTGAAAAGAGCTGTACTTCCGCTGCTAAACGAATCAATCATGTCGCAGTGGTACGATGACTGTGCGGAGTGCCGCGCGCAGCAGCGGGATGATGGCTGCGTGGACATGTGGCAGGGACCCCATACGTGTGATGATGACATACCCTATCGGTACTTTGATAGGAATTATGACGCCATCATGACGAGGTTGTGGAACAACAATTTCCTGCGCACAATCAGAAACTTTCTATTTCTAAAGAAAATGCTCATCAGCCCCTCTAAAATAGCAGGAGCCGTTGAGACAACGTAACCATCTAGCCCAACCAGACGCTGCCATAAAAGCCATTGACAGCTTTTATCGCAGCATACCGTTGGGACCCGGATCCTGGACCAGCTGTGTTGAACACCGCTTGATTTCAAACACATGGCAGCCGAAGTGAGGTCGATGTGGGTGTTTTTTTTTGTTTTTTTCCCCCTGTATACTCTGAAGAATTAAATAAATATCAACCTGTTTTTTACAAACTATGCTCATTCTTGTTTTCTGTGATGACATGATTGTCAAAGGGACCAGTGTGATAAAATCTGAAAATGTAATTTAACATGAGTATCTGTTTTTAAGGGGTTCTGTAGTAACCCATTCTGGCTAAAATATTAGATTTTGTAAAATACTGCGTTTAAAAGTAAACTCAAGCCCCGACATGCCCCGCACAGGTGGCATGGTGGTATCTCACCAGGTTTAAAAACACCGCCCACAGTGGCTGGCATCCTATGAGAACACAGCCCCGCCCATCCTCACACACAGTCCCAAGAAGAAACAGACGGCACCGCACCACCCCACCAACTCCAGACCCCGGCATCACGATCCGATCATCCCATGGGATTTTTTCAGCGCCTTAAAGCAGACTCACCAGAAATGGCTACACATCCTGATGGTATGTCAGAGCATCGTGTAGAACAGGATGGGCCAAAATGCAAAAAAAGGAAGTGGGTAGATGAGAGCGCTGCGCTAAAGTATGAGGAGGTTCAGAAGGAGTTTTTCGGTATGTGTATAAAGTTAAATATGAAGGCTGTAAAGTTTATCTGAGCGTGGGCGATGCATGCGTGGACTTATACAGAGTCGCACAGGGCATGTCTATTCGTGATTGGTCTCATTTTTATGATATATTGCGCGCAAAGTTTCACAGTAGCCCTATAACGGGCTACACCGAGCTGTACATGTCCCGATGGCACAGCTCATCAGGACCCAAATCATATAGAGCTGGTCACGATGGTGCTGTGTTGTAACTGACAACATGTCTCAATAGAACAAAAAACGGCCCAAAAGAATTTGAAGACTTTTTTTTTGTACAGTGGTGCGACAGACCAGCTTTGTGTGAGGTGTCTGCCTTACAAGAAGTCATCGAGAAGGACCCAGTGGCCACAGCTTTTGCAGGGGTTAGGAAGCGCCTTATTTTTGATGATGTATCAAATCAGACTGACGATAACGCATGTGACGGCTTTCTGCACCCCGCCAAGGAAGCATTGATGAGATCCTACACTGTGCAGGTATGTGACAGTTGTTCAAGGCAGGGGTTTTTGTAGACATTGTGTATGTGTTTGATTCATGTGTTAATTTCCTTCTCTCATTTCTTTTATTTACAGACACCACTCAAAACCCACCTCGTCCCCAGACTGTATTCACCAGAACTCACACCTATGCTGCACACACCATCCAACAACAACAACCCCCACCAGGACTCTTCATCCATGCGGTTGAACCCACCCCCAGCACACGCTTCCACTCACAGTGGTGTGTATGTGGACAGTGTAGAGACATTTATGCCTCAAGACCAGGGACCCTGTCTCGTGCAAATTTGCCATCTACCACCTGCTCACCAGAACTGTGAATAAGGTGTGGAAAGATGAGTGTTATGGGTGTCTTGTCAACCACCCGAGCCAGCGTCAACACAGCTGTCTGGAAGAAGTCCCGGAGTATTTTCTTCAAGCAAAATACGACGCCATCATGAACATGTTGTGGAACGACAACTTCTTGGTGACAATCAGGAGTTACCTGTTTCTGAAATGCATGCTCTGCAACCCTGTGAAAATCGCCAGAGTCGTGGAATCTACCCTGCAAACAGGCCCCAGTGGGGCCCATGCAGGCTTTTTGCGGGCACTGTGGGCTAGGGCCAGCCCAGACCAAACCCTAACAGGTCCAGTGCAGTGCTACCTGAAACCAGCCCACCATACTGCTTTGCCCACAGAAAGCCCATGCTGGCCCAGTGTGGGCTTGCCCACATGGTGCCCAAAGGACTTTTGCACCTGTGGGCCCACGCTTATTTTTTGTTGGCAGCATGCAGGCTTTTTGCGGGCACTGTGGGCTAGGGCCAGCCCAGACCAAACCCTAACAGGTCCTGTGCAGGTTTGCCCACATGGAACCCAAAGGTCTTGGCTCTCTGTGGGCTACCTGAAACCAGCCCACCATACTGCTTTGCCCACAGAAAGCCCATGCTGGCCCAGTGCGGGCTTGCCAACATGGGGCCAAAAGGACTTTTGCACCTGTGGGCCCACGCTTATTTTTTGTTGGCAGCCCATGTCTTTTCCCTCACTTTTTTTGGAGGGAATTTCAGAAAAGGCGCAGAGAAAAGACATCGGCTGGGCTCCTGATTTTCTGGTAATATTCATAGATTTATTGTCATTAATTTTATTAGTTCGATAGGGTGAGTGGGTCACTGGAAATTTCCAAGACATTCCTCAGTTATATTAAAACCATGAATTTTAACTTTTTAATTTGAACTGTTTTTCGCAGGATGTTAGCTAAGTTGGTACTGCAAGCTAGCTTTCCTTTCTCAAAACTGCTCCGTAATATGGCTCTCTATCAGTCTGCTGTCTGTGGGATATTACTCATTCAGTGGCAATCACAGTTTTTATCTGTTCTGTTGTCCCAACATTAGTTGTTCATGGCCGCGCCCTCGGGGAGGGTCCCGTACTCGGTCAGTGAACGGTTTGTTCCATCATTGCTTGTTCATGGCCGCGCCCTCGGGGTGGGTCCCGTGTGGTTCGGTCAATGAACCGTTCCGTGAGGGATTTTTTTGTGCCTGCACTAAAGCGGCAGCCTGCAGGGATAAAGACGCTTGTGTGTGTGTGTGTGTGTGTGTGTGTGATGGAGCGAGAGCAAGAGAGAGAGACCGGCGCTGGGTGCGAACGAGCGAGTGGCCGGTAAAGGCACCGTCTCGTCATTCTTAGCAAAGTGTCTTGAATAAGAATCAAATAAATACAAAGAAAAAGTACTTTATCACCTTTTGCATGTGCAATTTAATTAACAATATAGCATATTAACCCTATTTCATTTTTTGATTTTTGATTTCCAATCGAAAATAGAAAGAATGAATGATACACGTGATTTTGTGTTATTCTGTATTTCCGTTTTCCTGTTCTGGTTTTAAACAGAAAAACCAAAAAACAAAGTTGTTTTTTTGTTTTTTTTAATTTGGTTTTGAAACGGAAAAACGAAAGAATGAAGGGTACACGGATTAGGCCCCATTACATTACATGCGATATTGCTGCCCGTCATACTCACGTTGTGGTGCTTGACACGCCGTGGTCTCGCAGGAGTCCTCCCCATGGCTGCTTCATGCCTCGCGCGTGACGCCTCCCGCAAGATCTCTGTACTCCTGCGCAGACTACCTTCTCCTTATGCTCTCTCCCATAGCTCTCTCGCGCGATGAAGTGATGACAACACCCTGTTTCGGTTTCAACCATAGGGTTTCAACCATAGACTGTTGTGTTTTGTGCTGTGATTAAATAAAAACTTTTTTTTTAAAAAAAAAATTATAATAATTTTTTAAAAATCGGCAGGAGGCTTAAAAAAAAAAATCAGCAGGAGGCTTCCTTCTCTCTGTGTTCTAATTTTGTAATGTACCAGTTAAGTACAAATAAAGTTTGGTATAAAAAAGAACTCAAGTGTGTTATGTGTGTGTGTGTGTGTGTTTATTGAATCGTGTGTTTTTGACACAAGCGAGAATCAGTGAGTGCATCCATTTTAGATGTGTGAAACTAGTGTATTCATATATGTATGATTAGCAGGGTAATTACCTGCAATATCAGTGTGGGCTAAATGAGGGCCTAGTGAAGGCTAAATAAGGGCTGTCCACTGGGGGCCATTGCAGGGCCAGTGCAGGTCTCCTGTGGGTTTAGTTAGGGTTGCCTGCTGCGGGCCATCGCAGGGCCAGTGCAGGCGCCCCATGGGTTTAGTTAGGACTGTCCACTGCGGGCCATCGCAGGGCCAGTGCAGGTGCCCCGTGGGTTTAGTTAGGGCTGCCATTGCGGGGCCAGCATATTGCCAGTGAGCAAAGTCTTACAGGCCCGGTGCGGGCTGCCCACTCGGGCCCCCTAGACCGGCCCACACTTGGCCTTTGTGGGCTTGCTGGGTATAATGGCTGAACTGTTTGAGGTTGACAACTTTGCGGCCATACTCGACAAGCAGAGCGAAGCTGTGAGCAAGCATGAAAACTTCTGGTTGATACTGTATACGACAAGTGGGTGAAAATCTCAAACACGTGGGAGCCCAAACCACCAGCTGCTCGAAAATTGCTCTGATCTGCAGCTGTAACCAGCTTTCACTCTTTAAAAATTTTAGTCTTTATAGATTGTATCTATGTGTGTGTGTGTGTGTATGTGTGTCGGGATTTTAAAATAAATCTGATGTTTAACCAACACAAGATCATTTGTGGTTTGTCTTGACCATGAACACCATACTGCATAATATTTATTACGACCCCTTGCACCAAGGGGGTCTTGGGAGTATAGACAGTCTGCATAAGGCAGCTAGCGAGACAGGGGCTGCGACACCTGACTTGGACACTGTTAAAACTTTTAGTGGGCCAGGATGCCTACACACTCCACACCAGGGCTTTTAAACACTTTCGCCGCAATAGAGTACTGGTCAGCAGTATTGACAAGCAATTTCAGGCTGATCTGGTTGATATGGGCGAGGATTCTGAAGACAAAAATGTGAGATATTTGCTGACATGTGTAGACATGTTCAGTAAATATGCGTGGGTACGCTGTCTAAGATCTTAAAGCGGGGCTAGGTATTTAACATCTGTTAATTCAAGGAGATATATGGATGTGATCCAGGAGCTGGTCAGTGCGTACAACAAGTCTTTTCACAGATCAATTAAAATGGCTCCTTGTGATGTGAACAGTGAAAATGAGGCCATAGTCTTTAACAACTTGTACAAAACAAAACCAAATTCCAAAGTCACACCTTTTAAATGTAAGGAGGGGGACAAAGTGCGAATATCAAAGCTGCGAGGCATGTTTAGAAAGGGTTATGAACAGACTGTTACAGATGAACACTTTACCGTGACAGAACGTGTGGCCAGAGACCCGCCCGTATACAGATTAACAGACATGGCGGGAGAGCCGGTTAGAGGAACATTTTATGCTCAGGAGCTGCAGCATGTGAAAGTGGATAAAAACAAAAGCTTTAAAGTTGAGAAAATACTGTCCCTGTCAGGACAGGACTCAAAGAAGGACCAGGTACAGAATAACAGTAATGGAACGAACTTTAATGGCGATCCAAAGTCAGAGGAGCGGGCTATGAAAATACTCTACCCAGACCAGGGGTTGACTCCATTTCGAGGGGTTCTGGGACACCAGGCACCGGAGGCCGGTCTCGAGCTGCGGGTTGAGCCGTTCGGTCTGGCCGTTCGCCTCCGGGTGGTAGCCTGAGGTGAGGCTGGCTGAAGCTCCTATAAGCCGGCAGAAATCTTTCCAGAAATGGGAGATGAATTGGGGCCCCCGGTCCCAAAGAACGTCTTGAGGAAATCCAAAATGTCTGAAAACATGACTAAACATGACTTGGGCGGTTTCTTTGGCTGTGGGTAGTTTAGGTAATGCAGTGAATTTGACCATTTTGGAGAATCTGTCTACTACTGTGAGTGCTGTAGGGTGACCATCAGAGACCGGGAGCCCTGTGACAAAGTCTATGGTGATTTCAGTCCATGGGCGGGATGGAATGGGTAGAGGCTGTAGCAGCCCCATCTTCTTCCCGGAGGCAGACTTGTTTCTGGCACAGACCGAACAGGCTTGGACGTATTCTCGGACCTCCGGTTCCATGGATGGCCACCAGAACCTCTGGGAGATGGTGAACATAGTCCGCCGTACCCCTGGATGACATGTCAGGCGTGAGGCATGGGCCCAGTGGATCACCTGTGGGATGATGTTGATGTTCTGGGACCCTGGCCTGTAAGAGAGAGAGAAAGCGAAGCGATTAAAGAAGAGAGTCCACCTGGCCTGGGGTGAGTTCAATCTTTTAGCCTTTTTGATGTATTCCAAGTTCTCATGGTCTGTCCAGACCACGAAGGGGTGGACGGCCCCCTCCAGCCAATGGCGCCATTCCTCCAAGGCCACTTTGACCGCCAGGAGTTCTCTATTGCTGACATCATAGTTTTTCCTCGCCCTGGGTCAACCGCTGGGACAAGAATGCACAGGGGTGGATCTTACCCTCCTTCTCTGAGCGCTGGGACAGGACTGCCCCAATCCCCTCATTTGAAGCGTCTACTTCCACAATGAACTGTCTGTGGGTGTCGGGCATGACGAGGATAGGTGCAGTGGTGAACATCTTTTTCAGTTCCAGGAAGGCTTTCTCGGCTTGAGGGGTCCAGGAAAACATCACCTTAGTCGAGGTCAAAGCATGCAGAAGAGCCGCTACTGCAGTGAAACCTCTGATAAACCACCTGTAGAAGTTCGCAAAACCAAGGAATTGCTGAACTTTCTTGCAGCTATCAGGTGTTGGCCACTCGGCTACAGCGCTCACTTCTGCTGGGTCCATCTGCACCTTTCCAGGGGCTACAATGAAGCCCAGAAAAGAGATGGTGTTGCCGTGGAACTCACTTTTTTCAGCCTTCACATACAGCTGGTTCTCCAGCAGCCGCTGGAGAACCTGAGTAACGTGATGCCGGTGAGACTTCAGATCAGGTGAGTATATCAAGATGTCATCTAGGTATACATAGACAAAGTGATCCAGAAACTCCCTTAGGACCTCGTTGATCATGTTCTGGAACACAGCTGGGGCGTTGGTCAGCCCGAAGGGCATCACCAGATATTCGTAGTGGCCGCTTGGAGTGTTAAAACCTGTCTTCCACTCATCCCCCTCTCGTATCCCGACCAGGTGGTATGCATTTCTTAAGTCCAGTTTAGTAAATACTTTGGCTTGTTGGATTTGATCAAATACGTAGGACATGAGGGGAAGTGGATAGCGGTTCTTAATTGTGATGTCATTTAATGGGCTGTAATCAATGCAGGGACGGAGAGAGCCATCTTTTTTGCCCACAAAGAAAAACCCAGCTCCTGCTGCTAAGGACGAGGGTCTAATTAATCCTGCTTTTAACGAGGTCTCTATATAGTCTTGCATGGCTATCTTTTCAGGACCAGAAATGGAATACAGACGCCCCTTGGGTATCGGGGCACCAGGTATCAAATCAATAGCACAGTCATAAGGTCTATGTGGGGGAAGAGATAGGGCCTTCGCCTTACTAAACACCTCCCCCAGGTGGTGGTAACAAGAAGGTACAAGGCTCAGGTCTGGTTTCTCAGAATCTGTGGTGGAGACAGAAAACACATGATTCATTAGGTGCTCGGGGTAGTGCAATGCCTTCTTGGACTCCAGGTGCGGATCACAGTCCTCTCCCCAAGCTAGGACCTTCCCCACTCGCCAGTCCACATCCTTTCAGAAAAACATCGTACAAAGCGGTGTCGTTCCACCCACTCTCTGCAGCCAGGGTGCAGAAGCGGATAGCATAGTCACAGACAGAGTCATCATTTTGAGTAATTTGACTGAGCTGGCAAGCTTTCTCCCGATCAGTAGATACCGGATCAAAAGTTCTGATGAGGGCCCTCTTGAACTCACCGGCCGTCGCGCAGACGTACGAGTCGCAAGCCCACTCGGCTGTAGCCCAGATTCTGGCTCTCCCCGTCAGGTGTGAGATCATGAAGGCTACTTGGGCTCGGTCTGAAGTGAAGGCCTGAGGGAGAAGCTCAAAATGGAGGGAGCAGTCAATCAAAAAGGCTTGGCATAGTCCGGGCTCTCCTGCATACGGCTTAGGAGGAGCCAACTTGAGCGCAGCTCCAGGGCCAGCCGCTTCTGGAACTGGAGCCTCAGCAGCCACTGGAGGCTCAGGTGTGGGAACTGGGGTTGTGGCGCGCTGCAGAAATTTACCTATCTGCTGCACCCTGGATGCTAGTTGCCCCAGTTGTTTCATCATGGACGCCTGGATTCTCTCCTGGCGCTCCATGCGTGCTCCCGGAAGCTCTGCTCCTTCTGATGGGTCCATACTGGCAGAAGTGTTCTGTCAGGACAGGACTCAAAGAAGGACCCAGGTACAGAATAGCAGTAATGGAACGAGCTTTAATGGTGATCCAAAGTCAGAGGAGTGGGCTATGAAAATTATCTTCACGTCTCACGCTCACAAGCACTCATACACACACTCTGACTATCGGGCTTATGACTATGGGTCTACAAGGGGAAAAAACATTTACAAAAGGGAATCTAACGAAAATCTACTTTACAAAAGATAAAGCGCAACTGACTACTCTGTCCGGCTGAGATAAAACTCTGGCTATGCCTTGCTGGCTACTCTACTACTATATACAAAAGCAAAAGGCTCGCTCACTCAACAGAGGAGGGCTGAAACCTATAACAAAAAAAATTACAACGTGACTACTCTATGTCTAGAAATAAACAATCAAACTTCTTAACTCAAAACTGATCTTAACAATAACTAAGTTTTACCTGACTATGAAAATTTACCAAAAAATAAACAAGCTCTTGACAAGGATTCGGGATTTCTCTGTGACTGAAAGGCTTCCGTGGTCGACAACGAACAACACTTCCGCGACGAGACAGGGGAAGACAGAGACATATACACGAGGAGCTAATCACACTGATGGGGGATAGGTGTGCGGGGTGCAATAGGGGACAGCGTAATCAGCTGTCTGAGACACAGGAAGGGGCAGGACAGACGCTGACTGACAGGACAGGGGTATGCAGGATGACAACAGGAGGAGAGGCTGGTGCACTGAAACGAGAGGGAAATTAATTCTTCAAAAATAACACAAAGAAATAAACACAAGACAATAAACCCAGACAAGACAACCTCACCGCTGTGACTGTGACAGTCGCGGAAAAAAGAGGCGGGCAAAAACATGGTTCTGGTAAAGTGGTTGGGTTGGCCTGAGAAATGTAATAGCTGGGTTGACGCCCGTGATATCGTTGATGTATCATAAATGTCAGAGCCCCATCACAGTGTTAACCACTCTGCATTCTGGTGCGCCACGAGATGGAAAAAAGAACGGGTTCCACATCAACAATAACAAGATATGGAAACTACAGGACAAAACTGGCCAGGACTATTGTTTTAAATGAACCATACGAGGTGGGTGTTATTGAAGTACAATACCCCAGGATTTGGGCTTGTTTTCCCGCCTCCGATGCCGTCATCACAGTGATGATGACTAATCATGTGACAAAGAGTGTGGAAACAAAAGACATTATGCCAACGGTGGGACATTATGAGGGCTGCACGGTGGTGCAGTGGTTAGCACTGTGGCCTCACAGCAAGAAGGTTCCGGGTTTGAGTCCTGGCTCGGGCACGGGATCTTTCTGTGTGGAGTTTGCATGTTCTCCCCGTGTCTGCGTGGGTTCTCTCCGGGTACTCCGGCTTCCTCCCACAGTCCAAAAACATGCAATTTGGGGACTAGGCTGATTGGATTCTCTAAATTGACCGTAGGTATGAATGTGAGTGTGAATGGTTGTTCGTCTCTCTATGTTAGCCCTACGATGGACTGGCGACCTGTCCAGGGTGTACCCCGCCTCTCGCCCGTTGACGCTGGGATAGGCTCCAGCCCCCCCGCGACCCTTACTAGTAAGGACGATGACGATGGACGATGGATGGGACATTGTGATTCAGTCTCTAGAATTTTAAAAGAGGTTAACGCAAAGCTCGCCACCCACACCACATATGGGGTCACAGACTTTGCGTACAACAACATCAGCAATAGGGTTTACATCGGGTGGTTTGAACCGTCTACTAACAAAACACAAGATGCGACTCAAATGACCACCGTCAGGCAGCTCCGGCGACGAGCTGAAATACTGGGTTTACCCTGGGTGAGGAGTTTGAGATTTATTCACCAGTTAGTCCAATGAAACATATAGCACCCTTCCCCACAGACATCTATGGGGGCCGATACAATATTTTTATGTATAGCGATATCGTGGATCACCAGCTGGTCGGCGACAGCCATGTTCCGCTCTTGAGGTGAAACATTTATATGTTTCTGGCGAGCCCGACACATGCCCACATTGACTTTTGACAAGCCACACTACACATCGCTCTCCAAGATATAGATGACATGGAGATATCTTTCAAAAACAATCAAAACGAGCACATACCGTTCATGTATGGGAAGGCAATCGTGAAATTACACTTTAGACCTGTGAAGAACAATTTAAAAAAAGATTGCAGCCATGTATGCCCCTCACATGAGCGACGATGGGCGATATATGACATATTACATGAACCAGGCAGGTGGGGCTACGCCGGGTTTCATAGTGACGAGCACCCAATATGGTAACGGTCTGGGGGGGATGTTTCGCAGTTTATTCAAGATGGCCCTGCCACTGCTGCGAAGAGGTTTAAATATAGCAACATCTCATTTAAAGCCAGCAGTCATTGAGATATCAATGCAATTTATTTAAACTTACCAGTAATTTATGTCGCATGACCATGATCATGCAAAAAAAAACAAAAAAATCTACAAGGTGATAACGAGTCGGCCGTCGACAAGTTGTGAGTGTGTAGATCTGTTATTTGGGCCGCATGAGACTGTCGTGGAAGTCGAAGTATACGGGCCTCAAGTTGTCACGCCCTTTTTCTGACTAATAAAGTGTTCTTGTGTAAAGTGTTCTCTGGACAATCTTGATATTTGCACTAATGTTCTTTAAAGTACTACAGTATATTGTTATACCTTGTATACCTACTGCTAAAAGAAAAAATAATGGCCCAGTGCTGGCTAGTGCCAAAATAAATAAAAGCCTGTTACCAATAGACGCCTGGTCTCTTTTAAACGCCCGGGGTCCACATCGATTTTGCAAAATAAACGCCCGGGCTACTGAGTGGTCATTTACGGTGATTAAATCTGAGACAACGCGGTCTCTAGCGTCTGGTGTGTGTGCAGCAGATGTGGCAGCAGCGCCCTCTTCAGCATGAGCAAGGGCCTGAACAGGGTTTTGGGAAATAGGGAGCGACAGAGTCAACACATTCTTTTCCTGTTCACCTTGTCTCACAAGTGTCAGATATCTCTGGAAGATAGATGCATATTTTTTGACTTTTTATGCAAATTCACACCTGGCTGATCCAGAACCTCAGCCATGGCTTTGTCCTGCTCGTTTTGCGCATGAACTCTAATTGAGCTGGTGTTCTGCTGCTTCAACGAATCCAGCTGACGTTGGCGAACCAGATACATTTTATCCGCATATTCCATGGCTTGCTGTTTCCTGGAAACATCTGTCTCCCCAATAATGAGGTTTGATAACGGTCCCTGGGGTTTTTGAAAAGGACCAGAGAGTTGGTGTTTAGGCTTATGGTCCTGCTGGCTTTGCCTTGGATGAACAGATTTTGCACCAGATATATGCAGCTGAGATTTCGATGATGTACGTATTTTGTAAAAACATTTTGAACTTCTATATTACCACTGGCGTCATTCATCAAGTCATCAATAATTAGTAGATTCTTTTTTTCAGGCGGTAGTAGAGAATCGTCACACAGAGAGTCAGGTAAACCCTTCCAAAAGTTTATCTCTCTGAGTTTTAAGACACGCGGGACATGTCCAGACATGTTTACATCCTGCCACAGACTCCCATTGTTTGAGATCTCCAGAAGGAAACTGACACGCCCCTTTTTAGCGCAGGGGTGCATGCGCAAGAGGACGCGTATTCACATGCACGTGAAAAAGTTTCCACATACACGCGGAAAGGTGCCGTCTTATTACTACGGACATAACTACATGTTTTTGATGGTGGAGAAAACAAGCCCACCCAGACATGGGGAGAATGTGAAAACTCCATAAACAAAGAACCTGGGTCAGCTGGAAATTGAACCTTTGACCTTCTGATCGGGGGGGGGGGGGCAAGAATGTCAACTGAATCGAAAGACTCCGCACTTTTGACTGACAGACATGACTGACATCGATGTCAGTCACCGTGACTGACATCGATGTCAGTCATGTCTGTCATGACTGACAGTCCTCTGATTCTGAGATTTTATATGTCAACAGGGAAGCAGAGATTATGTATCGAATCGACCTCCCATCATACAACCACAATTTCTCAACAGCTTCTTTACTTTTCATTTTCATTCAAAACATCTTCAGCATCTGAAGCGGTGAGCTAAAAAAAACAACAACATGAAATCTTAAAACAATTTTTCTTGTATTTACCTTTCAAATCTTACGGTCCTTCAGGTCCCTTTGTAAGTTCCTTTGTGAAGCTACACAAGACTCAGTGCCTGAGATGAGACAATTTAAACATCTTCTCAGAAAACGAGGCTCATTGTAGCGAGCCAGAAGGGCTTTCTCTCATTTATAAATGTACATAGTAAACTGTATTTGGCTTTGTTTTGTGGTGTTGAATGCAGTTCTGCTTTGAGTCAGCAGGAACCATGGCTAAGCGCTTCCAGCAGGCTGTTGTGAAGACGACGGAGGAACAAACAGAGGAGGAGAAGGTGGTTATTTGTTTCCTCGGTTTAATAACATTTGTCTTTTATGTACCAAACCAAAACCATCAAATTACAATGTGACCTGACAGAGTTCCTAGTAAAAGGTTGTTGGTGGATGGAGATTCTACTGATGATCAATCCAATGACTTGAGCGTTGCTTCTGGATTTGTAATATTCCTTCCTCATCCCATCTCTTTCCCCTTTGGAAGACCGACTCAACCTCGGGAAACGGTTCCCCTCCTCTGAACGCTGGCAGGCTTCGACCCCGAACGAAGCTGAAACCCATCATGGCATTCGAGGTAAAGATCTTGAACTATGCAGAAACATACAAGTGGGATTTTGAATTTTTGGTTTGACCCAAACCATCAGCGTTGTGGGCGTTTAATGATTTCCTTCTCATCGTGTCTCTTTCCCTTTTGAAGACAAGCTCATTTTTAGAATCTGTGAAAACCCAACAGAGGAAAAATATTCTTAGAGCTGCTTTGCCGGGGAAGAAGAGCTTCGGGACACCCAAGGTAAAGGTTCTGACCAACAAAGACACATGCAAAAGGCCTTGCCCAAACCCTCAGAGATGTTGGAGGGGCAGGGCCAAGGGTTGAAAGATGGCCTCATGTTTCACGGTGCTCTCAGGAAGCCTCTCATGTGTTTGTCCTGACTGGCAGACATCTGATTGTGAACTTACTGTCTCACAAAATGATGACTTGAATGTTAACGGTAGATCTGGGTGCTTCATACTTCTCTCTCATTGTCTCTCTCCTTTCAGGACTCCAGCTCATCCTCCGTGTCCTTATCCCCAGAGGATATCCCTCCTCTGAAGGCTGGGCTGCTTCCTCCCATAAGGAAGCACAAATACCTCAAGACGCCCAAGGTAAAGATCCTGATCCACAGTGAGGCACATGAGTGGGCTTCTGAATTCTTTTTCAAAATGCTTTGATTCCATTTGTACTTTTTTTAGGCCCCCAGCAGCAAAACATCTGCAGACGTTTTGGAGGACGCCAAGAACAGTCACTCCAAGCTCAGTCAACTCAGTGATGACAAAACGTCACTGATGGAGGTAGGAACAAGCAAATGCCAAATGACAATCGTTTGCCACAGAGGAGGTTCCATCCATGATCAAAGGGATGTTGCTTCTAGATTTTGGAGCTTCATGATAATACTTACTTCTCAATGTGTCTCATAAGGAGTCCAGCTCATCAGCAGCATCTTTATCCCCAGAGGATGACCTTCCTCTGAAGGCTGGGCTGCTTCCTCCCATAGGGAAGCACAAACACCTCAAGCCGCCCAAGGTAATGATCCTGATCCATGGAGAAGCACAAGTGGGCTTCTGAATTCTTTTCCTATCCCAAACCATGAGAGTCAATACTTTGTTTACTCTCTTACTTTGTCAGACGTCCAATGAAAGTGCAGCAGCTGAGGATTCTAACACCCCTTCTCATACTCTGAAGGGCGTGTGTCTCAACCTTTGCTGTGTTAAAGATGACAGTGATGATGAGAGTGATAACGAAACATCAGAGGAAAATGTGAGTCCAAACAAATACAAGATGTAAGGGTTTGTTTCAGGCTCTCTCACATTATGGTTTCTATTAAACGTGATCATCGGTTCTTCTAGGTGAGCCTCTGCTTGTCAGACACGGACATCATGAACTTGGACATCTTCAAGATCAGCCCGCCTGAAAATGTGAGAGGGAGGAGCAAGGATGAAAAGGAGAGGAGCTTGTGTCTCCAGAAGGAGGAGCTGAAGAGAGAAGAGGAGAATGAAGAGGGGGAAATGATAAAGGAGAAGGATGTGGACCTCCTCCAGACCAGCCCTCCTGAAAAAATTAGAGGGTGGAACGAGGACGAGAACAAGGAGAAGAAATTGCATCTCCTGAAGGAGGAGCTGAAGAGAGAAGAGGAGGATGAAAAGAGCCAGATGATGAAGGAGAAGGAAAATAGGATGCGTCTGCTGAATGAGGAGCTTAAGAGAGAGGAGGAGAACAAAAAGGGGCAGATGACAAAGGAGAAGGAGAAGAGATTGTGTCTCCTGCAGGAGGAGATAAAGAGAGATGAGGAGAACATAAAGGGGCAGATGTTCATGGAGAAGGAAAATAGAATGCGTCTCCTGAAGGAGGAGCTGAAAAGAAAAGAGGAGGAAGAGAAGGGGCAAATTGTAAAGGAGAAGGAGAAGAGATTGTGTCTCCTGCAAGAGGAGATAAAGAGAGAAGAGGAGAAAGAGAAGGGGCAAATGGTAAAGAAGAAGGAGAATAGATTGTGTCTCCTGCAGGAGGAGATAAAGAGAGAAGAGGAGAAAGAGAAGGGGCAAATGGTAAAGAAGAAGGAGAATAGATTGTGTCTCCTGCAGGAGGAGATAAAGAGAGAAGAGGAGAAAGAGAAGGGGCAGATGATGGAGAAGGAAAATAGGATGTGTCTCCTGAAGGAGAAGCTGACGAGAAGAGAGGAGGAAGAAAAGGGGCAATTGTTAAAGGAGAAGGAGAACAGGATTTTTCTCCTAAAGGAGGAGCTGAGGAGAAGAGAGGAGGAAGAAAGGGGGCAAATGTTAAAGGAGAAGGAGAAGAGGATTCATCTCATGAAGGAGGAGCTGACGAGAAGAGAGGAGGAAGAAAAGGGGCAATTGTTAAAGGAGAAGGAGAAGAGGATTCTTCTCCTAAAGGAGGAGCTGAGGAGAAGAGAGGAGGAAGAAAAGGGGCAGATTATGAAGGAGAAGGAGAAGAGGATTCTTCTCCTGAAAGAGGAGCTGAGGAGAAGAGAGGAGGAAGAAAAGGGGCACATTATAAAGGAGAAGGAGAAGAGGGGATTTCTCCTGCAGGAGGAGATAAGACGAGAAGAGAAGGACCTAAGGGGACAGATGTTGAAGGAGAAGGAAAAGAGGATGTGTCTCCTGCAGGAGGGGCTGAAGAAAGAAGAGGAGAATGAAAAGGGGCAGATGATCATGGAGATGGGGAGGAAACGTTTCCTCCTGCAAGAGGAGTTTAGAAGGAATGAGGAGGAGGAAAAAAAGCAACTTTTGGAGGAGAAAAATCACAGACTGCGTCTCCTGCAGGAGCACCTTCGCCAGAAAGAGGAGGAAGAAAGGGGGGAAATAGAACAGGAGAAAGAAAAGACATTGAGTCTCCTGCAGGAGCAGATTAGGAGGCAGGAAGAGGAGGAAAGGCAGAATATAACGAAGGAGAAGGAGAAGAGATTGCGTCGCCTGCAAGAGCGTATGAAGAGGCAGGAAGAGGAGGAGAAGCAACGTTTGAACGAGGAAAAGGAGGAAGGACTGAGGTAGGAAAAATGTTTTCAAGTCCCTGGCCCTCATTTCCAGGGCGCAAGAGACAAACATTGGACGACTGCAGATTTTACAAATATGACACTAACGATGTAGAACTCACTGTTGACGTACCAAAACATGTCCTAGTACTCAAAGTGTTGGATACTCATTCCCGTTAAATACTTTTTTTCCAAGTATTTATAGTTTTACTCAAAAAGTCCAAAAGCCAATTGAATTCTGCAACACTGTATGTGTGTGCTTCTCCTCAGGGCTCTGCGCCAGCGCCTCCTGTCCAAGAGGAGAGAGGAGCAGGCCCGGCTGAACGAGGAGTCCAAGAGGATCCTGAAGGACGTTCAACCCCTGCAGAGATGGGAAGCCCAGGTTCGTCAGAACGTCATCCCACAGACTGAAGAGGAGTTTGTCCCTTGACGTGAATCCATCACTGGTACCATCATCAAAACCTCTAATTTATGTTCCTTATTAGGCTGCAGACGAAGAGGACGAGCCGCTGACGCCGTCCGCACACAAGACCTGGATGGAGCTCTGGAAGGCCCAGACGTCATGCTTTGAGACCAGGCTGGCACGGATGGAGGACAAGTATGACAGCCTGGCCTACAAAATGAGGTAGAACCACAGTGCCTGCACCATCAAAAAGGGGCCACGTCATTATTCTGACTTTAAACAACAGAATCTCACTGCAGGCTCACAGCTGTGAACAGTTTTTAATGGATCCTGGTCTTGTTTTCTCCCATCAGTGAGTTTGAATCAAGTCAAAGATGGACCAGCTCATCGGATCAGAGACATGAGAAGAGGAAGCAGGCGGCGCCCTCCAACGCTGACAGGTACACATCACACAAACACACACCTGGAGGACTCCCCCGCGTCAGGGCCTGGAGAGGAACACCAGCACGGACTCTCCAGCCCAGAGGAGCTGAACACACTTCACACTGGGAGTCGTACCAGAGCCCACTGCACTCTGCAGCAGAAACAGCGCACAAAATAAAAATGGATCCCAGAGATTCATCAGAGGAAGGACACCGTACCATATCTAACCTGTTACACCTGTGTGTCCAGATTCCAGCTTTCCAATTCAACACGCATGGGATCCACCCATAGGGACCCAAAACTGGGAGGTCTGGTGACCCCAGAGAGGAGGCAGCAGCAGCAGGTAGGATGGAGGGAGACCACCAGCTGGCCAGGCTTGCTGGAGCAAAGTGTTTGATGAGTGATTATTAAGATATTTGTACTTCTTTAAAGTGGCACTTCACCCAAATAGGTGTTTGGATCTCACAGAGGCAGTTTGTCTCGTCTTGCTGTGTTTTCACGCCTGATTCACCTGCGTTCTTCTGGTTTCTCCTCTCCAGCCTTTTCAAGAAGAAAGAGAAGAGAAGAAGAGGACCTGCCATCTGGAGGCTAAACTAAATCTGTGTACAGAGTCCCTGCAGCAGCTCTCCAGCCAGGTCGAAGCTTTCCAGGCTGCTGTGGTCAGCCGCACATGCTGCCCCCCGCCTCACCCCACATATGCCCCCCACTCACACTGCTACTGTTTTCCCCCGTACAGCCCTGCAGCCAGCAGTCTGCAGAGCGCCCCCACTACAAGCAGGTTTAGGGCTTATGACGACATCAGTCGCCTCCCTGCTACCAATGGTTTCCAACACCTGTAGATGTCCCCTTACACTCCTGCTAGGTACCTCCAGTGAACCATGAATCCTGTCACCATTGCAGCCGAGTTAAATTTGCTCGCCATCTCAGATACAGTGTTTCTAGCTCTGGGTTGCAGGACACGTTTGGCATCAACAAAAGGTGGCTGGACTATGACAAGTGCTATGACAGCAAGCACTGGTGAACACAGGAGGCCCAGTGTTCCCATCAACAGTAACCAGTGTCATGACCCTGGGTGAGACCCCCCCGGGTGAGCCCCCCCCCCCCCCCCCACACACACACATGAATGGGGTCAGACTGACAGGTAAATGACCAGTTCAAGTCTGAATGGGCTCCTCAGCAGCTGACTTGACACGTGATGGTTCTGGAACACACGGGAAGGGTTGAGTTGAGGGCAGGGAGGAACTTGGGGGCAAAGACCCTGGAGTTTTTACAACGTTTGCTTCTTTTTTCCGCTGCCACTTTAAGCCATAATTTGACCCCTAAGGGTCCCCGGATGTGCGTGCCAAATTTGGTACGTTTTTGAGCATGTTTAGGGGGTCAAATTAAGGTTCAAAGCAGCAGTGGAAAAAAGAAACCAACATTGCAAAAAAAACCAAAAGTTCCTTGGCTGAGGCATTCAGGAGTTTGCATTCGTCAAAAGATGTGAGGTGAACAAAATAAAGTGCTGACTGACATCCAGAGGTCTCACTGATGAAGCAGACAACTCTCCTCCAGAGGATTTTGAGTCCTCACTCTGTGGCTGCAGTAAAGGAGATGTATTTCCTAAAATGACCAGTAGAGAGCAGTATTGGCACAGCCAGTATCCAGTTTTCAGTTCTGATGTGAAAATCCTCAGGTGGACAAATTAATTCATTTCAGTTCCCAACATTCCCACCTGTGTCAGAGGTGTCCTCCAGCCCTGGAAGGACTACATACCAGTCCCAGTGATGGTTTCACTCCAGAGGGAGTGTTCGAAGGGAGAGTTCTTCAGTTATTATTCTCCTCTTCCTGGTGGCCAGAAGGCAGAGAAAAGAAGAGAGGAATGGCAAATGAATGAATGATTATTAAAAATCCCTCCTCTTAACAGATGAGCACGTTATGCAGTGAAAATTGGTGACATGTCCAACCCACGTTGTTGTAATATTTGTGCGTATATATACTGTACATATATAAATATCGCATTAAGCCATCTTGGCCATGATCATTTTCTGAGTTATTTATAGTTTCACGACATCATTATGTTGTTGTTGTTGTTGTTGTTGTAATTTATCAAAGAGTGGGATCCAAGTTGAGAACAAATCAGAGGAAATAAAGAAGGTGAAAAATAAATCCAGCTACTGTGTTTCAGGTGGGAGGGCCCTCATCAGGGCAAGGACAATCTGGTCCCTCTTCAACTGTCCATCCATTTTCTATACTGCTTTTCCATTGAGGGTGGTGGTGTTGGGGCGGGGGGGGGGGGGGGGGGCAGGAGCCTATCCCAGCTGACATTGGGTGAGAGGCAGGGTTCACCCTTGACAGGTCACCAGTCCATCACAGGGCCATCAGGAGCAATGAGGGGTTCAGTATTTTGCTCAAGGATACCTGGGCATGGTCACCAGGGGAAGTGAGGATCGAACCAGCGACTCTTTTGTTGATAGACGGCCACTCCACCTCTGCCCCCCCCCCCCCACACGCTTGAACTTCACCTATGATACTCGTGTCAGATGGTCACATGAGGAAGTCACATGACAAGCTTTTCAGATTCAGGAAACCACATATCAATACATCATATCAACATAAAAAAAACCCCAATAAAATCCACTTATCAGGACACACTGGTGCTAGACTGAAGAATATTAAGAACACTTGCCTCCTTACTTCAGCCCTGCAGTGTCCCTCCTCCACCCTCCGTTCAACACAACTAGAAAAGTAAAACAGGACGACGTTTTCACTGTAACTCCACCACATTTACTTTAGAGCAGCATCATATGGTGGTAAAGGAGGTGACGCAGCATAAAGCAGCAGAATGTAATACACGCACTCTCAACATGTGGACCATAAACAACCTCTGTGTGGCCCAGCCAGTGGTCCTATAAGAAACAGAAAACCTGAGCCTTCAGAAATTCCAACAGAGGACAGACCATGAATGCAACCCTCTGCATAGCCAAGCAACATTTGATTGAATGAACGTTTGTTGAGATAATTGAGTCATAGACAGACATACAATTATTGGCTTTATTTTAGACACCAAGATGTGAAGCAAAACTCCGACAAAAGGGACACTTAGTGGTGGACTTTTGGGTGATGCAGCCACTGGAAAGAAAGACAACAAACAAGAGTGTGAGACTTCATTTTCTAAGGCAACATCGACTTGAACACATGATGTTCTTCTGAAGGGGAATGAAATACATACAAGGGTTCCTTTCCTCCATGGCAGGGCCCATCTTGAGCTTCTCACTCCCTCAATAAAAACGTTTCTATGGCAAAAAAAAAAAAAAAATACGACGACCATTATTTTGTGTTGTAAAAGCATCAAATCCAAAATATGTTACTAATCCGTTAGCACTTACTTCAAGGATTGGCTGAACATCCTCAGTGAGGTATGCAGAAGCAGCCCCCCAGGAGATAAACAAAAGATCTGACCACCGTGAAGATGCCTCCTTCCTGAGGAGGCTGGGCGTCCTTCTGATGATTGGGGGAACTTCCACCATTTGACACTGAAGCCCCCTCCTCCTCCTCCTGGTGATGAGGAGAACAAGGCCCCTCCTCCTCCTCCTGGTGATGAGGAGAACAAGGCCCCTCCTCCTCCTCCTGGTGATGAGGAGAACAAGGCCCCTCCTCTTCTTCTTGGTGATGAGGAGAAAAAGGCCCCTCCTCCTTCTCCTCCTCATCCTGGTGATCAGGAGAAAAAGGCCCCTCCTCCTCCTGGTGATCAGGAGAACGAGGCCCCTCCTCCTCCTCCTCCTCCTGGAGATCAGGAGAACAAGGCCTATCCTCTTTGTCCTGGTGATCAGGAGAACGTGGCCCCTCCTCCTCCTCCTGGTGATCTGGAGAACTTGCCGTCTTTTCTTCGTCCTGGTGATCAGGAGAATAAGGCCTCTCTTCTTTGTCTTGGTGATCAGGAGAACGTGGCCCCTCCTGTTCTTCTTGGTGATCAGGAGAACCTCCATTGTTTAAAGATGAAAGCCTCTCCTCCTCCTGATGATTGTGAGTTGCTCCGTCATTGGTGGGAGACAATAATTCTGTCCCCTTTTGATTGGGGGAGCCTCCATTGTTGGTGGGACGGGGTCCTGGATAGAAAGAGAACATTGAAAATGTCAGAGGCAACGTCATCGTGTAGATGTGGCGTTTCCTGAAGCCGAATCAATCACTCACGTGTGCTCTCTCCTTTTCTTGCAAGGAACACTTTCAGCCTCTTGGTCCCATAAAACTGTGGTGTCTGAGGGACAAATATGTGAATACTTTATTTTGTGTCGTAAACATGTCACATCAAAACAGCTCATGAACTCATTTCCACTTACCTCAATGATACGCTGAATGTTGACATCATTGGCAAAGTGCACAAATGCACACCTTGGAGAGACAAGAAAATGGCTCAAAGATATTGACACTCAATTCACAAATCAAATGTAAATCATCAAGAAATTGTACATCAGTGCCTGTAGAGCAGTGATCCTCACGAGGCGGCCCTGGGCCACATCCAAACAAAGTGTTCTTAACCCCTCCTGACATGTTTGTTTTGGATTCATGACAGGGGTCATGCTTTGTTTTACTCAACTGTTTATTTTAGTTTATGCAAAATGGAAACGACATTTCATTTTAGTTTGTATTTTTGTTGTTGTTTTGAATGAAAATGGCATTTTCTTTAGAATATTACAGTGTTACTGCATTTGGCCTGACCGACCTCAATAAACGGACCTTTGACCCATTGAAAAAGCTCTTTGCAGCCCTTTTGTATTTGAGAAGCCCTGCTGTACAGTGAAACTCACCCTCCTTTTCTGTGTTTGATGAAGTTCACCTCCTTGACATCCCCAAATGTGATGAAGATGGCTTCAATTTCATTTTCATCCATCTGAGGGTTGTAAGAAATTTCAGTCATTAAAAAAAACAACATGGTTTTGATTGCTAACGCAAATATTTTGAACTTAATTTGAACGATAAAATTGGATTTTGCCAGTGAGCTTTGAGGTATTCATCGTCCCCTCCAGGTGAATCTATGTCCTACTGATCTGCTGACATGAAAATTCTGAAATGATCTCGCCCTGTGTGTGTGTGTGTGTGTGTGTGTGTGTGTGTGTGTGTGTGTGTGTGTGTGTGTGTGTGCGTGTGCAGTTGGTGAGAAAAAAAATCAATTCTCTCCATGTAAAACTGATTTTACCTTTTTAGGATATCCAGTGACATAGAAGACCTTGGCACTGATGACTGGGCTCACGTCACCGTTCTGGAGCACACATTCAGGGGTGCGTCCTCGCTGCTCATGAATATTTGGTAACTTGTACATGCAGGTGGGTAAATCGATCTTCACGTCACGCTGGAAGATTGGCTTCATCTGGTACATGAGGACAGTTGGTGCTCTGCCACACAGACGATCCAAAATAAATTCCCAGACAGAGATTTCCTGTGCAGCCGAGAGATGTTGAGGGACAGCTAATATGTTGACTGTTGTCAAGGTCAAAGTTGCTTCGCTGGCGTTTCGATGTGACTGAAACAAAAGACTTGAGATCTTCTCAATTGTTTTCAAAGCCGAAACGATGAAGCCATATATATACTGACCACAACAGAGTTTCTTTGATAGGTCATTCGTAGAGCAGATTCAGAATTCTGAGGTCAACGTCAAATTCTTTGTACTAGCTGCATCTTTGATGTCAGTGTCCTACTTTGATCCCAGTTCTACTTTGATCTTTAATCTCTCACTTTGATCTGACTCCAGTCATGTTCTCCCCCTGCCTGCATGGGTTTTCTCCACGTTCTCCAGCCACACACAACAATCATGTCACGATCCCTGTCTCGTGTTTCCTGTTTTATTTTGTAGTCATGTCCTGTCTTCCTGACCTCCCTCCTGTGATTACTTCATGTGTCTCACCTGGGTGATTGCACCACCTGTGTCTTGTTTTCCCTCATGTATTTAACCTCTGTGTTTTCCCCTGTTCGGGGCTGGTCCATTGTCGTATGTTACCTGTTGTCATGGCAAGTTTAATTTCTCTCATCAAGTTTCACTAGTTCTCCAGTTGCCTGTCTCAAGTTGTCAGTCCCCGGTCTCCTGTCATCATTCTCAAGTTGTCAGTCTCAAGTCAAGCCGCCAGCCTTGACCCCACTACATGTAACAAACCATGCAAGTTAGGGTAGCTGGAGACATACAGACAAAGAGTTTTATACGCCTGGCCCCGGATGTCCCTGGGAGGCCACACTGTAAGAGGAACCACAACAGCGTGTATCTGAACCTGATCACATTTAATCAATTAATCACCCAATTACTAAACCACTTTTATTCCTTTTTTAATATTTACTCTGCATGTGATAAAGTGATGCTTTGGTATCATAAATGAACAGAAGGCATCGACACATCTCTTCAGTGACATGTAGGACTCATACAGGCTGTTTGGGACTTTACTGTGGGCTGGTGCACCAGGCTACCCTATTTTTACATCAAAAAGGTTGAGTATTCAGAACAGATGAAATATCTTAACAGATTAATAGTTCCAAACTCCTCTGACAACAGAAAAATATGTTAGTAACAAACCCAAGTGCTGTCAGTTGAAGTTAAATAAAATGTATAGCACACGCAGATATCATAACTTTACTCATCTATATCACATTTGAATGTTCAGTCTTGTAATTCATCGTACACAGCACCTTCACATTTATTTCATTTTTAGAGAACCCCCATGAATCTCTGTTTTCAGATGTCGAATCAAGTCAATTTTATTTGTGTAGCGCCAAATCACAACAAAAGTTCTCTCATGACACTTTACAGGTAGAGCAGGTCTGGTACCTCACTCCTTCAATGAATCTCCACCCAACAATTCTCCATCAGCAAACACATCCTGCTACAGCGGTGATGAAAACCTTCCTTTTAACAGGCAGGAACATCGAGCAGATCCAGGCTCAATGGGGACGGCCTTCTGCTTTGACCGGTTGGG
>NC_141326.1:12152500-12180000 GCF_037954235.1 Aulostomus chinensis
CACACCAAGGTTTCTTTGCAGGATAGATAATTGTTCAGATTTTTGGGATTCTGGAGATTTTCTGGATGAAAAATATGACGGATCAGTTTTTTTTGTCTCTGACTCTACGTGCAACATTGACCATCTAAATACAGCGTACACCCTCGATAATAAAAACTATGATGAAGTGTGTGTCTTGTTTTGATAGACGCAACAAGATGGGAGGGAGCAACATTCTATTGGATAAATGTTTAAATGTCCTCAGAAATGACATTGAAATTTTACTTATGATCGATATTGGATCAATATGAATTCATCCATTATCTAAAAAGTATCATTCTTGAAATTTAGACGACATTAAAACAAGGTTATAATCATTAATTCCAATGCTTGCGCCAGTCTCACCTAAAAGAAACAGACATTTCTTTGATTGCTGCCCTTTTTTGTGTCGTTATGTGAATTTCGAGCAAAAGTACCAGGAACTTGTCCAACCCACATGAGTACACATGTAGACTTAAGTATTAAATATCAACCTGACACTTTCAAAATAAAACCATGGGCCAAATGAAATCCTTAACCAACACACCAAGTTTAAATAGTGCAATAACAACATTTGTTCTTCGAGCAGAACCTTCATGTTGAAACACTTAAAGCGTGTTCTTCACCCAAGTATAAAAGGAATTGTTCTCCTTGCATGCAAATATACAGATCACAAGTCCGGGGTGCTTAAGATCTTCAGGTAGGTTGTTGCTATATTTGGTATATAGTTAGGAAAAAAACACAACAAAAACAAACAACCAGCCAGCTAACAAAACAAACTAAGTCCCTAAAAAGGAGCTAAAAATATACAATAAGAGTTATTATTATTATCGTCATTATTATTATTATTGTTGTTGTTGTTGTTGTTGTTGTTGTTGTTGTTGTTAGTAGTAGTAGTAGTATATTTTGAGTAGCTGCAGTCATTTTCTCAAAAAAAATAGTTTTGGTTTTATGTTGGCAGGGCAACAGTGTCTGTGATGGAAGCTTGCCTGTTTGTTTTGTTTTTCTTAACTGAAGAGAACACTTGGTGAATAGAATACTATTTTTGAATGAAGCGTCATTTATCCCTGACAAACATGCAGAGAAAGGTGAAGAAATGTCCTCGTTGTTGTTGTCCTCATCATTGTAATAACATAGTCCGTGTAAATGTGTTCCGCTTTAGCGACAGCATGATGATGATCCCAGCTGTGGTCTTTATCTTGTTGGCCATTGTTGAACAGACGAGCAGGGTTTCAGGTGAGATGCTCTTTTAAACAAATTCATGATATTTCTACAACACAAGCCCATTTGTAGTATTTGAAAATTTAAAATTAATGAATGAAATTAAAGGTTAAAGCATCAGTTCCCTAATTATATACCTAAGTCCACCTGTGTCTGCAATTGAACTGATTTAAAAAGAAGCACATAACAAATGAAAACAAAAACTAATCAAATATTAATAAAAGCCTTGATCTATCTAAACTTTTTTTACATTTTTTTTTACATTTTTACAGGTCATAATATTGCACGAGGAGGAAGAGTAAGTCAGTCTTCACCTTATGGGGATGCGACCCCTGAGAGGGCCATTGATGGAAATCGTGCTAACAACTGGCCACAAGGATCCTGCACTCACACTCAGCAGGATCTGAAACCGTGGTGGAGACTGGACCTCCTGAAACGCTACAAAATAACCAGCATCACCATCACCAACAGGAGGGATTGTTGCCACGAGCGGATTAACGGAGCTGAGATCCGTATAGGGGACTCCCTCGATGACAATGGCAACGCTAATCCCAGGTAGGTGAGGCCGTTCATTATTTCTTAACTTTGTAGATCCACTGGTTGTGTAACTTACAGTCACATGCATTGACTAAAACAACCATTGCTGCTAGTGTACATGTGGAAAAAAATCAAAGATGTACTTCGCACTGACTTCCATGGTTGTCTGTCTCCAGGAGATGTGTGTGGATGATTGGTGCCCTAAATCATAGATTATTTTGTCTGTGTTAATTCAAATAAATATGAATATGATTCATCATGACTTGTTCCGAGCATAAATGTATTTTCAGGTTTGGCTACAACCTTTAAAATGTTTAATTTCTCAGTAGAGTTTGTTGTTTCGTTTGCCAATTCCAGACAGGAGTCGATATGCAAATGCATTCACAAACAAATGTAGTTGTATGGAACAAAATAGCTTATATCTCATGGTAAAACATGTAGAACATTGTGTGCTAGCATGTTCAGAGAGGGCCCTTCTTCACTTTATTGCTAATAGTGAATATCTTGCATCAAATATCTTGTAGAGGAGATTTACCTCAAGCTGCTATGTGATGTAGCAGCCCCTATCATGAGTGTGTTCCTTAAACAAGACGGCTCACCAGAGGCTCCCTCAAGGGACTGTCTACAATCATTTACCCCCCTTTCCCTTATTTTTGATTGGAAACAAGTGGAAAATGAAGCGCAAGCAAATGTTAGACTCTTAAGTACGTTCCTGTCTCCATGCACACACACAGAGGTCAGCATTCTCCACACAATGGACTATGTCCATGGAGGCAACTGGGATTTTCAAACCAGGATACATGCCTACATGCCTGCTGGCCTTTTCAGGTGTTTCACCACAGTAAATGCAGCGAAAGGCCGTGTGTAACAGTTTGCTCTCTGGCGCGGCCCTTCTCAGAGCCATCCATTGTCTTCCTCTTATTCCTATTTTTAAGGGTCGCAGGGGGGCTGGAGCCTATCCCAGCGGCTACAGGCCAGAGGCAGGGTTCACCGTCACCAGTCCATCACAGGGCCAACGCATAGAGACAGACAACCATTCACACTCACAGTCACACCTACAGTCAATTTAGAGTATCAATCAGCCTCGTCCCCTCTTGATGTCTTTGGACTGTGGGAGGAAGCTGGAGTACCAGAGAGAACCCACACAGGAACAGGGAGAACATGCAGACTCACACAGAAAGATCCTGTGCCGGAGCTGGGACTCAAACCTTCTTGCTGTGAGGCCACAGTGCTGACCACTGCACCACCGTGCAGCCCCCTTCTCAGAGCCTAGACCCTAATTATGAACATCTGAAACATCAATATGTTTAGTATCACACTCTCACAACATGATAGAAATATGATAATGTGTACATGCCAGTTAAAAGCTAATGTATTCCTTTAGCGTGTGATTGTGCTGCAGCAGCAACGTGCAGCACTCCAATCTGAGGAGGACGAGGAGCGGCTAAAAAAAGCTGTTTTTATCACACGTAGCACTGATGTTCTGTGTGAGAACTGAACAACCCAAAATCAGTTCCAAAAAATGGACTTTGGTGTGAATTAATGACATGAAAAAAACAAACCTTCAGTTATGTGAAGCCTACTTGTCTTAATCACGTGTCAGATGTGTGGTTTAGAACGAGCTCAGCCACTAAATTATTGCCGTTCAAGTTGAAGTCATCAGCGACCAAGGAAAGAGCTTGGAAATAAGGTTACCCTGAAAATAGAGCTTAACAGCTAAATTGGTAGTAATAATAACCTTTTCAAATTGTTCCTCCAGATGTACGGTGATCTCATCCATCCCAGCTGGTGCAACCCAAACCTTTGCATGTAGCGGAATGGAGGGTCGTTACATCAATATTGTGATTCCTGGAAGGAAAGAGTACCTGACACTGTGTGAGGTGGAAGTTAGTGGCCAACCTGCAGCTGTCATTGGTGAGTCACAACAAAAATTCCCTCAAATATTCTAGCAGCTCTTTTTGAGGAGTTGACTTTTAAATCAAAAATTTGATAACTTGCACAAACAATCCAAACTTTGTTATTTTACCCAGAGAGCAACATTGCACGAGGAGGAAGAGTAAGTCAGTCTTCACCTTATGGGGATGCGACCCCTGAGAGGGCCATTGATGGAAATCGTGCTAACAACTGGCCACAAGGATCCTGCACTCACACTCAGCAGGATCTGAGACCGTGGTGGAGACTGGACCTCCTGAAACGCTACAAAATAACCAGCATCACCATCACCAACAGGAGGGATTGTTGCCACGAGCGGATTAACGGAGCTGAGATCCGTATAGGGGACTCCCTCGATGACAATGGCAACGCTAATCCCAGGTAGGTGAGGCCGTCCCCACATGAACTCCACTACACTCACATCGGTGAATAGTGGTGATTTTTTTAACTTAATTATCATCAACCCATTCCTTTGTCGTTCCTTCTTTCCTCTAGATGATTTTTTTAAACTTAATTATCATTAACCCATTCCTTTGTCGTTCCTTCTTTCCTCTAGATGATTTTTTTTAACTTAATTATCATCAACCCATTCCTTTGTCGTTCCGTCTTTCCTCTAGATGTACTGTGATCTCATCCATCCCAGCAGGGTTCTCAAAATCCTTTGTGTGTAATGGAATGGTTGGCCGTTACATCAATATTGTGATTCCTGGGAGACGGGAGTACCTGACTCTGTGTGAGGTGGAAGTATATGGAGAAGAGTCAGATGATTCAATTGAATATATTTGCAACTGAGGCAGGAACATTCTTAATATTTTGTTCCCCTACAAAATTAATTTCAAGCTTGCATGTTTACCACTTAAATCCTGATCAATGCTTCCAACATATGGTTTGGAGAACACCATTTCCAAGACTTTTAAGGGCTGGCATCTGTCGTCACCATGTCATTACTGTAAGTGATATTAATAAAAAGGCTTTACATGTGCTAATTGTTCCTCTTTGTCCACCTAGCGTTCTTATTTGTCTCTGCACCTGCATCACCTCCAGTCGCACATTCTCACTGATGTGAATCAGTGCTCTCCACAATTTACTCCTCAGTTGCGCTGATTCGATTTGAACTACAATTATCTGACTTAGACCTTTTTGCATCTACTTTCCATCATATTGTCACACTCATGTCACATGTTGCTCAGGGTCAAATTTAACTGGTTTTGACATTTAAAAGCAATAAAATCACACTAAATGTCATTATTTAAGCCTGAAATTTGATGACTTTTTGCAAAAGTGACCCAAAATACACAAAAAAATGAAAATGATTCAAAATATACTTTTATACAGTTCCTACAATTTTTTGTACATTGAGGCTGTTTGGGGCCAGATCGCACCTTTATCTGTTAAAACGGATTTTAGATTTACAAGTGTGAGTTAAGGGCTGCACAGTGATGCAGTGGTCAGCACTGTGGCCTCACAGCAAGAAGGTTCCGGGTTCAAGTCCCGGCTCCAGCTCAGGATCTTCCTGTGTGAGTCTCCATGTTCTCCCTGTTCCTGTGTGGGTTCTCTCTGGTACTCCAGCTTCCTCCCACAGTCCAAAGACATCAAGAGGGGTCGAGGCTGATTGATACTCTAAATTGACCGTAGGTGTGACTGTGAGAGTGAATGATTGTCTGTCTCTATGTGTTGGCCCTGTGATGGACTGGTGACCTGTCCAGGGTGAACCCGGCCTCTCACCCATTGACGCTGGGATAGGCTCCAGCCCCCCTGCGACCTTTAATGTAGGAATAAGTGGAAGACAATGGATGGAAGTGTGTGTTAAATTAAGGAATATGGCGGCAATCGTGAAATTGTGCCAGGTACGTATGTGTTCATTTTTATGAGGAGCTTGAAACTGTCCCGAGAGCTGTTTGTGTCCCCACCACATTTGCCCAGGTTCCTGCAGAAACCTGCACCTGCTTATCTTTGAAGGGTGACAGGGGAACCTTGAAGCAGTGTATCAAATGTTTGATAACAGAAATATAAAGGCACAGTCTCATCTTAATTCACAGTAAAACCAAAAACACATCTACGAGATCCGGCGCACTATAAACCCTAACTATGTTTGATTTCAATATAAAAGTGAAAAGACAAATCAGAATAAATAATTTGTCCATGAAATAAAACCCTAAACCAAAAGTCCTCACCCTTGATATACAATTTCAGAACAAACTGGAGGGATGAATGACTTCTTTCTATCACCCCAGCTTACAGGAGGGATCGTCTTCTTGTTTTCAGTATGGTTAATGGTGCTCCGTGGAGCAGGCCTGTCACCTCTCAAAACACTGTAGACCCACTGTTTCAGCGGAAATTATAAATATGCATGGAAATAAATAAATATTGGCATTGGAGGAAAAAAACGACAGAGGAAGGGGGCAGATTATCTACATTTGTCATTTCAGGTCCATAAGGTAGGCCAGAGGGTCGTCATGGATCTTCATCCATTGACTTCCACCTCAGCAAAACTTTCTTTTTAAAATGATTTAGCTGTTTTTTTTAAAATTACAGATATTTTGTGGTGTTTCAGTAGTTGATTATCGTTGCTGACGGTTTGTCATATTCAGTAATGTGAGCATTTGTGGTTTCTGGTTTGATTTATGAAGTGATGCAAAGTCATCCCACCAGGCAGTTGCCTCCTGGTGGTGTTATGGAGGATGTCCAATCACGTAAATCTCTGAAGCATCTAACATGTCCTCCATTGTCCTGATACAGTGGCATCGGGCTGCTGCCCCACTGTGAGGTCCAGCCAGGAAGGGGCTGGAGCAGGTCTGGAATCTGTTGAGACGGGACTACTGTTGGTTTGCAGGGAAGGGACACCAGATGGTGACATAAGAAATCATTTGACTTCTAATTTTGAACTTGTAAATTTACAAACTTGTTTGGATGTTTAGTTGTGTGTCAGTTTTTAGAGAGGCTGCGCCAATATGCTGAGCTTTGTCTCAAGAGCCACATTTTTCAGTATTCATCAGGCTTCAGGCCGCACCCTTTGAATAAAAATCTGGTGCTTTGGTTGCCAGGCAGATGTCTGATAAGTCCTTTGATTCGCTGTTGAAATGGGTTGAAGTGGGAACCGATCCTTGTGGGAACCCATTTGGGTTTTTTTTCTCCACACACATTTCGTCTGTTCTCGGTGGACTTTGACCATCTGGTTGGTTAGCAGAGTTTTGACTGCTGATGTTGCACATTCAGGGAGTTTTAATGGTAGGTCATACTGTCACATAACATAAGAAGCAGCTCATGTTATGAGGAATACAGTTGTGACTGTAAATATCTAATAAGAAGTGAAAATAGCATTGTGTATACATTCTGGTATTAAGACTGACCATTTAGGACAGATCTGAGTAGCAGGTGTTCACAGGGCCATCATTCCAGGTCTGACTGGGACCTCTCACACCAGAAATAGCCTGCATACTGTTAGTCTGTTCAACCTCCATGTCCATACTTTGTTTCTTCCCTTCAACCATAAACATACTGCTGCAAGTCCCACTGCACATACATCTTGGCTGTCCGAGACATGTCAAGTTGGTGTTGTGGTTGTGTAGAGAACGTAACAATTACAACCATGCCATCTTGATGAGCACAGGCTTTGAGACTAATCTGTTCCCTGCTTGCCGCACAAGAAACTACAGATTTGTTAACACCACAACTCAATTTTAAGTTTTTCCTGAAGCGAAAAAAAAAGTCATAGCCCGAAGATGTTACAAGAAAAATGTCAGGTTATATTTGTCATTGTCGTCATTGTGTGCTCGTCCGCTTATCCAGGTCTGGAGGCAGCAGCCTCAGCAAGGAAACCCTGATAGCCCCCTCCCCAGCCACTTCCACCAGCTCTTCCGTGCAAATCCCGAGGCGTTCCCAGGCCAGCTGAAAGATATAATCACTCCCCGAGGCCTCCTTTCGGTAGGACATGCCTGGAACACCTCCTGAGGGAGGCATCCAGGAGGCATCCTCACCAGATGCCCGAACCACCTAAACTGACTCCTCTCAACATGGAGGAGCAGCAGCTCTACTCTGAGTCCTTCCTGAGTGACCGAGCTTCTCACCCTGTCTCTAAGGGAGAGCCCAGCCACCCTGCGGAAGAAGCTCATTTCGGCCGCTTGTATTTGTGATCTCGTTCTTTCGGTCATTACCCAAAGCTCATGACCACAGGTGAGGGTTGGAACGTAGATTGACCGGTAAATTGAGAGCTTTGCCTTCTGGACAGTCCATCACAGGGCCAACACATAGAGACAGACAACCATTCACACTCACAGTCACACCTACAGTCAATTTAGAGTATCAATCAGCCTCGTCCCCTCTTGATGTCTTTGGACTGTGGGAGGAAGCTGGAGTACCAGAGAGAACTCTCACAGGCACAGGGAGAACATGAAGACTCCACACAGAAAGATCCTGTGCTGGAGCCGGGACTCAATCTGGGAACCTTCTTGTTGTGAGGTGACAGTGCTGACCACTGCACCATGGTGTCTCCTTAGCTGCTTCTCCTCTGGACTAATTGACAGACATACTGGACTTAACACCATACCTAATATGGACATCTTGAAGGCTTCCTGCCTGTCTGCTGTAGACTTTATACACCCAAGTTCATGCTTGCTGACCCCTCTGAAGGCTGTATCCCCAATTAGTGGTTACACATGTACATGAGGCTTTAGAGTGAATATAGAGGAGTCTGCGAAGAAAGTGATGTAGTCAGCAATGGCTTTACAATGTCTGCAGGTTCATCGATCAACCAAGCAGTCAGAGGGGACCACAGTGAATCATTTGTTACTGCAATTATCATGAATTATTTCAAATTCAATGCAGGTCTACAGGACTACCCGCGGACCTCATTATGGTGACAAAAGAGTTGCAGACGTGGCATCTTTGTAGATATCAGATCCGCCCAATTAGAGAGTAGAACAGAACATATAAGAAGAGAACTGTGAAGCATCAGGTACCAGAGAAGAACTTTGATAGCAGGTAGGAGCCAAATGTACATCTTTGTCGTGTTTTACACTTTTTTTCTGATATGTTACGTCTTTTCCTCTTCCTTCCTTGACATGTTATGGTACTGATTAGCCTCCTGAGAATTATGCCTACAGAAGAAATCTGCTGCGTGGGATGAGGGTCAGGATGGTCAGGATGAAGCTGATGTTTTTACAAAACAACCCTGCATCTTCCTGCTCAGACACCCACCATTACTGCTCAGCTCCACAGGACACCCAGGTTTAAAAAAGAAAACAGCGCTTCTCAAGACAACATGCATTCGCTGACAGGTAAAGACATCCCTGACACTGAGTTCTTTATTAACCGTCTTTATCGCCATCTTGTTGGATTTTTCTCAGTTCGGGGTGAGTTGGGATTATTCAGGGCAAGTTATTTTACCATTTAGGTCCACTCATGTAGGAGTTATTGTAATCATGGGCGCCCAGCTTTCACATCAACATCCAAGTCACCCGTAAAACTCTGAAAATGTGATTATTCTGAAAACTGAAGAAAAAGACCTGCAGAGGACCTACCAGCAGATCTGCTCTCTGAATTTACATCATGGTAAAACTGTACCCTCCTGACCTCTTGTGGCTGAGATCGGTGTTACAGCTTATCACATTGCTCACCTTCCAGTGCTTGATCTGCAATTCAAAACTCCGCCTGACTGAGCAGGTGAGCTCTTTGTCTCAAACATAACTTAAATCTGCAAAGGTCTCTATTTTACTCTGTTCAATATTTTTCGTGTGATTTTAATTTCCATCGTATGATATCGTCACCTTCTTAAATAACAGCTTTAATCATCCCCCCCCCCCCCCCCCCATGATGTTTTGTCTCCAGTTTTTTTGTGATTCAGAAACACCTGAAAAATGACTTAGGTAATTATTTAAAGAAGGCGACCATATGCATTCTGGTTTTATTCTCAATACTTGCTTTATCATATTTTTTAACATGTTCTTTTTCTCTTTGTTTTATACTGTAAATCACTGCAATACCTCTAGGAAAGATGCTGCACAATGTTTTGTTTTTACAGTTGATATCATTGTTATTATTATTATTATTAGAAAATGTTCATATTTTCAAAGCTTCAATGAGAGAATTTACGATATTTTCTTTGATAAATGATGATAAAAATCCTAAATATTATTTTTGAGAACAGATTAATCTTTGCAGCTGTCGTGAGCACGTTGAAACTGTGTGTCTTTGCCTTATCAGCTGATACCAATCACATGTCCCTACTATCACGCAGCTTCTTCTCTCTCCGTCCTCCTGTACACACTCATACGTGCATGTTACTCAACTGACTTCCTCCCGGGGGTCTGTGTGCTTTCTCACCTCCCAGATGCCTGATTGATGCTGCTGCTGGAGGAGGCTGCAGACCTCACATCAGCATTGTGTTTGTATTCGTATCAGTATTAGCACTTTAATGCTAATATTACACAGAGGTTGATGGCTGAAGTAGCTGGCGATATTATAATTGGTTTCCAGTTTACTGTTGATATTTTTATTATTTTTTTGTGTTTTAACTCTCCCTGTCCTCTGTCTCTCTTATGGTCCGTCTTTCTGCTTATGCCCTGTTCATCTTCCCTTCACTCTCTCCCGCTTTGTCTCTGTCCCTCTTTCCTTTTCTGTCTCTGTCTCTTTCCCTTATCCATCTTTTTCTATGCCCCTGTTTTCTATTTCTCTCCACCTCCACCTAGTCAAAGCAGATGGCCATTACCATTGAGCCTGGATCTGCTCGATGCTCCTGTCTGTTAAGAGGACTGTCTGTCTCAAGATGTGCTTGGGTGTAAATCATTTGAACAGGTGTGATTCTGGACCTGCTCAAAGTGTCATGAGATAACTCTTGTTGTGATTTGGATACAATTAAAGATGATTTGACTTGACGACCTGGTGTAATCAAGTTGTGTCCAACCTGTGGTGGTAGAGTGTTGCAGGTTTCCCTTGGCTGCTACTCCATCTATCCCTGAAAGAGGGCGGGTCATGGAGGAAGCAGTTTTAGCAGGGAACCTCAAACTGTCCTTTCACCAGCCACATCAGCAAACTCTGACTGGGGAATCACGTTAGCATTAGCAGGCCAGTGAGGAGATACAATACCTCCACCTGGGCCTCAGTCTGCTGCTGTCTCCTCCCAGCTTGATGTGCCATTGGCTGCCAACGATCTTTCACAATAAATCGTGAAAACTGTTTGATTCAGTGCCATAAGTAGAAAAGTAAACTGCTCTAATTTATGTTCACAAAATGTCAAAAAAAAGAGAACTCAAGGAAACAGAAGATAAGAAACATCAGACCTTTGATATACACCCAATTTTCATTGTAAGCCACCTCTCAAAAAAAATGTCTTTTAACTGATGAGTTCTGAGGAGTTTGGACACATCAACTCTTGATCCTTTTCACCTGCTGACAGACAAACAGGAACCCTTCAAGATGCCCATATTAGGTGTTTGTCCCTTAATGAGGACCTCAATTAATCCAGAGGAGCAGCAGCTGTTACCACTGATCAATCAACTCCAGCAGCGGTGAGAAGCAGTTAAAAGCAGCTCTGAGTTTGTGAAGACACAACAGTGGAGCTCCTGGTGAACACATCTGCTGATACTCCCTGGATTGAGATGCTTGAGCCTGCCAGGATGATGTAAGAAATACTACATACTCTTACCAGTTGAATGAAGTCTGTGCAACTAAACAAATGTGTTGTTAGGTTGCTGTGGATTTCTAGTCTCCTGCTTGGAAGCATCAGCTGTGTCCCAGCTGGGAAAAGTAAGCACTCTGACATATAATAAGTGAAATCATCAACCCAGAAGCTGTTCACTCTGCCAACACCTAAAATGAATGCTGGTCTCTAACTGGGTTTTCTTTCCAGAATATGGCTCTGACCCTGCTGCAGCAAGCTTCTGGCGACAGCCATCTTCTGGCGGGTTCAATGTGGCTGGGGGTCACAGAGGCCATGGTGGCTATGCCAGTGCCACCCCAGCTGGAGGCTATGGTGGTTTTGGGGGAGGACATGGTGGCTATGCCAGTGGTGCTGGAGGCTATGGTGGTGGCTATGCTGCACAAGCTGGAGGCTATGGTGGTTTCGGCAGAGGAGATGGAGGCTATGCCAGTGGTGCTGGAGGCTATGGTGGTTTTGGTGGAGGCTCTGCCAGTGGTGCTGGAGGCTATGGTGGTGGCTATGCTAGCTCAGCTAGTGGCTCTGTAGGAGGTGGCTCCTCAGGGTCTGTCCCTGAAGGTGAGGACAGGCCAGTGTTAAGTGACGTGTCTGACCTGGACCCGATCTACTTGTTCAGCTCTCACTCAAGCTACCAGCGTGCAAGGCAGAGGTTTAGCCAAACCCGCTACGTCCCGGACCCTGAAGTGGTGCCAGTCTCTATTAGCACTGAAGAGGCTGCATCTCCTGCTAAAACACCCCCTAAAGGCCGCTACTAAAGACCTCTGCGGTAGGACATGTCACTTGCTGTAAGTTCTTTTTCTTGCTACGCTAATGGTTTTTTTCTTTTTTTTTAACAGGTCTGATCCTGCCAGCTGTTTCACTGAGAAATAAACATTTTTAACTGTCATTTGAATGCTGACACTGTCTTCAACTGATACACAACCTGCTTAAAACCATGACTCCCACATAAGTAGCTTTGAGACCACTCAAATCCCATCCACTTTATTGCCTGTTAAACTTGTTGGGGGGGCGACAACTCTGAAATGTTTACTCTACTTGCAACTTCCAGTGCATTTTAGTCATCTTTAGACTGATGTGAATGTCCAGTCACCTGTGATTGGAAACTGAAACAACACCATTGCAGAGGTGCAAACTGGCCTTGCATCCACACAAATGGCCTGTGCATTTCAGAGCCATGGAACTTGAAACTCAAACCTGATTACACTGGTTCTTCTGCCTTGGGACAGTTAAAAATTTAACTAGTTTATGACTTTTTTTGCTGTAAAAGGGGTGAAAATAAGCTTCTAGAAAGTGTTAACATGGAAGCAAATGTACAGCTGTCATGATCAAGTGGTGTTCAGGCTAACACATTTCATTGCTTCTAAACTGGATTCTACAGAAAAAGCTCACATTGATTTTGGATGCTAAAATTATCAAGCACAAACTAGTATCCCTTTCTTATGCAGTTCCGTGTGTCTAAACTGGCAACTATAGAATAATTCAATATTTTGTCCTTTTCCCAAGGGGTCTTTAAAAACACTGAAATTGAGGAAGATGTATGGTGGGCATCATAAGTCTTTTGAAGATGGCCATTTTAAACTAAACTTCCTGGAGAACAAGAACTGCAATTACATCAGGGCTATGTTGAGATGAATTTGAACAGAAACCCACCAGGCATATCAAAGAATTTGACAGTTGACGAGTATCCAGAACATGCGGTCGCAGGTCAGATTATACAACTAAAAAATCGTTCATAGACCCACGACCAAGGATGTCCTGGTGCCACTTGCACCAATGGACATCCTTATGTTCGAACATGGTGTTATGGACAAACTGGACTCGCACAGAAGTCCAATAACTGCAGGTTGGGCCTGCCGTTCCCCCCAATCATGCCCCTCCAGGTCATGCTGTCATTGCCCCCAGTAGGACAATGGAGTCTCCAGTTGGGGCACCATCCAGCACCCTTCCCAGGGACTCCAAAAAGGGTGGGTATTCTGAACTGCTGTTTGGCACATAAGCACAGACAAGTCAGGGACCCGTTCCCCGACCCAAAGGCGCAGGGAAGCAACCCTTTCGTCCACTGGGGGAAACCCAACATACAGGCAGAGAGTCTGGGAGCTATCAAAAAGCCCACCCTGGCCCTCCGCCTCTCAGCTGGAGCAACTCCAGTGAAGGAGGGAGTCCAAACCCTCTCAAGGACTTGGGTTCTGGACCCTGAGCTATGTGTAGAGGTGAGGCCAACTATATCTAGCCTGTAAAGCTCAACCTCTTCCACCAGCTCCGGCTCCTTCCCCGCCAGAGAGGTGACATTCTTTGTCCAAAAAGCCAGCCTTCATGTCGGGGGATCAGACAGCCAAGGCCTTGGGTCTGCTGCCCAAACCACACTGCACCGGACCCTTCCGGTTCCTCCTACAGGTGATGGGTCCACTGGGTCCCGGGGGATGAGTCCATGATATCTTTTCGGGCTAGGCCCAGCCAGACCCCACGGGCTAAGGCCCGACCACCAGGTGCTCGCCAACAGGCCTGGCTCCAGGGCAGGGCCCCGGTACCCCTCCGGGCTGGGTACACAAACTCCTGGTTCTTCTTTCCATGAAGGGTCTTTTGAACCATTCTTTGTCTGGCCCTTTGCTTAGGACCAGTCTGCCTTGGGTGACCCTACCAGGGCCAAAGTACCCCCGACAGCATAGCTCCGAGGGTCATTAGCTGATGCCAATTGACGTCAGAATAAATTATTGTGTCGGTGAACTCTGTTGACATCGCTCAGTAGTGGAGCACACGCAAATCGGTGAGATACCGTTTGACTGTTGATAGATGAGTTGCTGTTCATTAATGCTGTTGGGGAAAATGCTATATTTAATCTCCATTATTCTGTTAGCTGTGGAGTGCTTATTTGAGTCATAAAAGCACCCTGGTTTGTGTATTAGCATCCTAAAATGAACATTTTATTTACTGGTTTTAGCCACACAGCTGTTTTGTGCTGAAGTGTGAAATGTTTATTTGTATTGTTTCGAGAGCAAATCTTAATGTAAAATGGTGTATTTTAAGCAAAGAGAGAAAAAAATGGGAATTTATTCATCTGTAGTGTTTTATCCTTTTATTGAGTTAATATATAAAAACTAACAATGTTGATTTCACAAAAAAAAGTGAAGTTATTGGTCTAAATCATGTTTAACAGGTGAAATTTTTATTGACACTGGTTAAGATGGAGCAAAAGTTTTTTTTACAAAAGTGAGAAAACTCACAAACACATTCTATTTTCTTCAAAGGGCGCATTTCATTATTTTTCATACCATTGTATTTTTATGTTTTCTGTGGTACAATCTTATAATTGCAAACTAAACCTAAAGCTGCAATTGATTGTAACATCTGGTGTTGTGCTTATTGCACTCTAAACCTTGCTCCATAAGAAACCTAGAGAGACATGTATATTCCAGGATTGGGTTACACGTGGATTACATTAAGATCTAATGAAGCATTGGTTGTGTATTTTCAGTCCAAAAGTATTAAGTACCCTTGTTATATTCAACAGTTTTGTTAGAATGACAATTCTGGAGAGTACTCATTCGGAAGTTCTGTTTCAACAAATGAGTTGCCTCTTGCTGTTTCTCTGTACTTTATCTTGGTCTTGATCAGGGGTGAAAGTGGCTTAAAAGTCTTGCCGGAACTGCACGCACGCCCTTGGGGCGCGTGCCACCAACGAGGTTTTACGGTTTTTAAAAGGTTTTGGGTGATTTTTATTACAGTTTTCGGGTGTCTGTTCCCCACACAACTGCAGCCCTCATAGCCCCACCCTTCCCGCGCTACCCCTGGAAATACTTTGAAAACTGCTGTTTACAGTAATGGCCCACTACAGTGCTAACAACAGGGAACAGGCAGACATGAAAAAACAGATCACCAATATCACTCAATGATTTATTCTTCTTGTAGGTTCTCACTGGCAGACTCCACAGAGACAGTCTCTCCCTGGAACTCACTCTCATCAATGAGTGGCTCTGATTGCTAATTTTTTCTCTTACTTCTTCAACTCTGTCACATTTTCCCTTAAACATGTCACTTATTTTACGTAGCATTGTGCCAAAGCAGGTAGCCAGCAGCCTACTTCTTTGATTTTGCCCTCTGTTTTGTTTTCTCTCTTTTTTTCATTCCGTGAAAGCAGAACACGTGTGGTTTTAACCAATCAATCAAAACTAACAATGCTGGTAACGTGACCCACGTGTCCGTCTGTCAGCCAACCAGAAACGCCTCGCATGTGTCAAGGCGGTTTCATACTGAACGTGCAAGGCGCTGGCTGCACGGGGGAAGTCCATTCATTTGTATGTGGGCACGCTGTGACATCACATGAATGCAAGCCAAGCCCAGCAACTCGGTAGCGCTGCGCATGCTTGCGCCCCACCCCGCGCAGCGGCTGCCGCGTTCAGTGTGAAACCGCCTTCAGGCGTCATTTTCTTTATTTAATATGGGATTTTGACAGCTCCCTTCTTTTTTCAACAGAACTCCGTTCCGGCCATGAATATTCTACTGGAACTGCGTTCCGGCTTACTTTCACCCCTGGTCTTGATCACTCAAACTCTATTACCCACATTTTTTCCATTTGTGGAGTCCCAAAATGCTCTCTCATTGTAATTTGGTGGTGAGGATGTGAGATGTGATGCAGGCTTGAACACAAAACTGTAGCCTCCATGAAATAAGTGACAAACACATGTAAAATTTTGACAGTCATGCTGAAATGAGTGTAATACACAGTAGACAGTGGTTGGTGAACTCTCAGAATGGAGAAGCAGATGGGGCCGCCCGCACATAGTTCAGGTTTACCAAAATCACACACTGAGCCTAACAACTTAGTCACAAAAACACAATTTAACCTGATTGAGGCAGCAGTAGACCAGCACCTTCATTGTGCTGTGAGGTAAAAAATGACTGTTTTTGTCAATAGAGTCTGGTGCGCAGGGGCAAGTGCATTAAAAAGCAATATAAATTCAGTTTTTACAGAAAAGGCTGACAGCAAGGTTAAGCAGTTAACAGCATACACTTGAACTGATATTTCATCAAGTTTGCGTCTTTTTAGGTGGAGGACAATTTTTGCAGCCCCCACTCAAGGACAGTTTTCCTTTCCTGTGGCACTTGCATCCTCACCCATGTTTTTAGAGTGCACTTTGACAGGCTTCAGCTATGGCTTAAGCTTTGCATAAGAATTCTAGGACAAGATCAAAATGTATTGATAAACTTTTACAATGTATACTCTGACGTACATTTGTGTCATGTGAAAAGGCTCGGCCTTTCAGCTTTTACTGTCAAACCGCCACTGGAATTTACAACATCCGGTCTTTGCAGAGTGAAAACTTGCTACAGAAGTTCAGTGCCGCATCAGGCTACCACTGTAAACAATTACTAGACCAGTTGCGAAATGTCTGTTACCGCTAGTTATTAGCAGTTGTGAATGAAGTAGAGCCGAAGTTGTCAGGTCAGCCTTTGATTTAGTTTAAATGGCACTTACAAATTTTTGAGTGTAATATTGAGCTAGCAGTGTCTGGTCAAAACTGAGTGTAAATGTTCATAGAAGCCAGCTTTGACGCAATCCTATGAGTCTTTTAGGCAGGGGCCACTCCCTCTACAAGCCTCCCAGCTGAGAACATTAGTCAGCTCGTCACATTTAGAGGGACAAAGATGTTAAGATAGTAGGAAAGTGTCCATAGCGAGTGTGGACCAAGTTGCAGTGGAATTTAATGCCAGTTACCTGGCTCCTGTTGTAGTCCTCGTGTCAAGAATCATGACAAGCACATTGAGAACAGAAACCTGAACAAGGAGGCATTGACCTGCCTGATAGTGGCAGTTGAACAACAACCAACAAGAGTGTCACAGACAGTTAAAGTTGGTTTATTTCATGGCTAGAGTGTCATCTTGATTAGACCTGTAAAATACAGACACTTATCAGTTTCATTCAACACACACACACATTACAGCAAGTGACATATGTCCTACCGCAGAGGTCTTTAGTAGCGGCCTTTAGGGGGTGTTTTAGCAGGAGATGCAGCCTCTTCAGTGCTAATAGAGACTGGCACCACTTCAGGGTCAGGGACGTAGCGGGTTTGGCTAAACCTCTGCCTTGCACGCTGGTAGCTTGAGTGAGAGCTGAACAAGTAGATCGGGTCCAGGTCAGACACGTCACTTAACACTGGCCTGTCCTCACCTTCAGGGACAGACCCTGAGGAGCCACCCCCTACAGAGCCACTAGCTGAGCTAGCATAGCCACCACCATAGCCTCCAGCACCACTGGCATAGCCTCCATCTCCTCTGCCGAAACCACCATAGCCTCCAGCACCACTGGCATAGCCTCCATCTCCTCTGCCGAAACCACCATAGCCTCCAGCTTGTGCAGCATAGCCACCACCATAGCTTCCAGCACCACTGGCATAGCCACCATGTCCTCCCCCAAAACCACCATAGCCTCCAGCTGGGGTGGCACTGGCATAGCCACCATGGCCTCTGTGACCCCCAGCCACATTGAACCCGCCAGAAGATGGCTGTCGCCAGAAGCTTGCTGCAGCAGGGTCAGAGCCATATTCTGGAAGGAAAACCCAGTTAGAGACCAGCATTCATTTTAGGTGTTGGCAGAGTGAACAGCTTCTGGGTTGATGATTTCACTTATTATATGTCAGAGTGCTTACTTTTCCCAGCTGGGACACAGCTGATGCTTCCAAGCAGGAGACTAGAAATCCACAGCAACCTAACAACACATTTGTTTAGTTGCACGTACTTCATTCAACTGGTAAGAGTATGTAGTATTTCTTACATCATCCTGGCAGGCTCAAGCATCTCAATCCAGGGAGTATCAGTAGATGTGTTCACCAGGAGCTCCACTGTAGTGTCTTCACACACTCAGAGCTGCTTTTAACTGCTTCTCACTGCTGCTGGAGTTGATTGATCAGTGGTAACAGCTGCTGCTCCTCTGGATTAATTGAGGTCCTCATTAAGGAAACAAGACAAGGTGAAACCTAGAGTATGGCTTGATGATGGTCAGGGAGCTGAAATGAGGAGAAATTGTTGATTGTGCTTACTATCTCAGAGTAAACTGGGTAGTTTATTAAGATTAAAGATGCAGATGCACAAAAGCAGGTTAAATTAAGTTAAATTAAGTTTCGATGGAGATTTATTCTTTGCAGGCATCTTGCTCCTGAGCTCTGCTGTGTTTTACAGTCATTCGATGATCCTCTGTAACAATGTTGCGTCATTTTAAGTATCCTGCATTAAAATTCTACAAACCTATTGTCATTCATTTGTTTGTTATCTTCTTAAATTGTAGTTTCCCTTCACTGGATCAGTAATTATACTGGACTGGACATGTAGGAAAAAGGGACGACACCTCAATATTTATTACATTTTTATTTTGCGATCATCACTGGCCAGCTTGGAGTTTGGGAGCGAGGTCAAATTCCATCCATCCATCCATCCATTTTCTTCTGCTTATCCTGTTAAGGGTAGTGGGGGGGCTGGAGCCTACCCCAGCAGCTTTCAGGCATGAGGCGAGGTTAACCCTGGACAGGTCACCAGTCCATCACAGGACCAACACATAGAGACAGACAACCATTCCACACAGAAAGATCCCGTGCCTGAGCTGGGACTCAAACCCGGAACCTTCTGGCTGTGAGGAGACAGTGCTAACCACTGCACCACTGTGCCACCTACTTCTCTTTCTAGTTTCTTGATTTCCAGATCAAGTTTCTCAGCTTTCTCTTCTCCAGTTTAACTCCGACATCTGTCTGTCTCTTAACGTGTGGTGTGCAGAAACATCTGACAGTTTGTGAACTCTGTAAAACACCTACAGATTAGCACAGCCAGGATCTGTGCATAATGTAGATTTACTTTAGGCAGTGCTCACAATTTTACCATGTGTTACCAGGCTGCATATCAGGCTGTATAGTGTCCATTATGGACTAAAAAACTGGGTTATTTCCACAAAAACTGATTTGATACCTCAAGTCTTCTGGAGTCCAGCGATGCAGTCTCTTCATCTGCAGATGTGCCTGTCTTGACAGTTTTGACAGAACATGTCAAGTCTATGATTTAAAAAAAAAAAAAAAAGAGTTCATACCGGATCATTGTCTATTGGCTGCAGAAGTACAAGTGTGTTACCAGACACTGCAACATAGGCCAAAGTCTCTGGCAGGGTCAGAGTCAGTGGCTGTCCCTCCCCAGACCCCCTCCATCACCGGCCTCCTTAATCATGCACTGCTTTGTATGCTTCCATTAGGAGGTGGTGTTCATTGGAAGAAAGGTCTGCCGCTTGAGTCTGTTTAAGAAAGCTGTGAAGTATTCACTTGTCCCAACTCTCTACACCCAGCTTGACAAAGCTCCACCTTATCATACTGGCTCAACAAACCTGCAACTAATTCAGATTAAAGTGGATTTATTAATTCTGCTTTTGTGCAATAACCCATGGACATTCAATTTTCATCTGTTTCTGTAGTGGTTCAGTCTTTTAAGAGTACTAAAGCTGCAAAACACATAACATGGTTAAACTACAGAGCAAGAGAAAAACTTGTCACTCATATTTAATGTTTGATTAGTGTTACAATTTGGTGATAAGAATGTTTCTCCAACAGTAGCGAGCCTTTGAATAAACTCCTTGACCCTGGGTACTGCAGAGCACAGACCATACAAGGCCAGTCTGCAGCCTCGGGCAGTGGAAACAGCAGGACGTCCACCCCCGAAACTCCACTCCCCTTAGTTATCTGTAGGATATCGAACTTGAAACATAGTAAGACATTACAAGGCAAGACTCTCAGTTAAATAGAAATGCCCCTCAACTGGCAGAGTGGCATTGAATAACACTGCAACCCCCGACTCAGATTCTGCCTCTGTTAACATCCCAGCTCCATCATCCTATCGTGTCTTTTCCGTTAAGCTGAACACTCACTGTCACATCATCACCGCTCCTACTTCTCCAGTCACAGTTCTTAACGCTACGGTCTTTTTCGTCCTCAGTCACTGTCAAACAGATTTGCTACTCTTAATCGTTACGTCATCTCATGTCTCCCAACTCTTAGGTTCATAGTCATCAACAAAGATAATGTGATTTATAAGGATTGTGAACACATTCCATTGATTACACTAAATACTGAGGGTGGGGCAGCAGGCAAACACATCACATGTTGCTGCACCATCACATAAGAGTCTCATATTCATGCATAATGGACTGTGATATCTGGAAAGCTTGATTATCTCTACATCGTGTGTCTCTGCGTGGCTACATAGGAAATAAGCAGCTGGATTTATGTATCCCAGGGAGGACACCGGATTCAGTTCTGCTCATATTTCACTCGAGACTGATGACAGACTTCAAGTTGAAGGAACCAGAGTGGGTTGCTTAGAGTTACCCAGTCCAGTTAAATATGACGAGAGATTCATCCATAGCTGATGACCACTTCCCGGGGATGTTTGTTTTCATCCTTACCATGTGTTGTGTTCCGCTATCATTATGAGAACTGGAAGCAATGACACCTTTCAGAGACACTTTGAGACTTTAAGGTCAGAACTGGGCTTGGGTTCAGCTTAGACCCTCTGCAGAAGTAGTGCAGGTCGACGCACAGGGAAAGTCACAAAGTTTGTAGTACAGTACAGTATAGTCCATCCCCCAGAAGAGAACTGTGTGTGTCGTAGAATATGAAATGTGTGATAGAAGGCTTGGAGCTTCGGTGGTCAAAGAGCAGGAGTTTGTCATTTTTTGACTCAGCGGTCAGAGTTCTGTTTGTGCTACACTGGAGGTTAAATCAATGGAGATTATACGACTCCTGCTGAGCTGGGGCACAATGAGCTTGTTTGTGATATTTTTTTGTTAGGGAGTGTAAGATGTTGAAAGCTTGCCTGCATCATCTCATTTATTTTTGCATTTAAATTCAGAATTCAAAAATGTGTGTTTGGCCTCATTAAATATATTTGTGGGGTCAGAAACCTGGGAGCCCACAAGAATTTTGGCATTGTTTTACTACACGCTGGCCAACACGCTGGATCCCAGAATGTTAAAGTTCACGTTGGTAGAGTTGAAGTAAGGCATTCAATTGTGATGGGTAATATAAGGAATTGAGGAATGAATATGAATAAATGAATGTCAACGGAGTGTCCCCACAATGATAGTAACACCTGCAGTGTGTTTGTTGGAAGGGAGGTCCTTGAGGGACAGAGCAGGGGCAGAGGGCTATTTTTCTGAAAGTGCACAGTAATTCTTGCTGTCATTTGTTTTAGCCCAGTCAGAATGAGAACAGCGCTGGTCATTGTTCATCTGCTTCCTGCTCTGACAGCGATAGCACAGGCAGCTCCAGGTAAGAAAACACTCTTGATGTGTTCTAGCTTGCTACAATCAGGTCAGTCTGTGTGAGCAGACAGAAGAAAAGAGATAAATGACAGTGGGCAATTTACAGTGTGAACTTCTCAAAAACTACAAAAGATAGCCTTAATTTCAGGGGTTTTATGGCATTTAAAAGTAAAGGAAAATTTTCACTCTATTTCTTGGATATGCCTCCAAATGTGAGGATTTCCTGCTTGGCCATCAAGATTCCGCTAGGTTTGGTGAAAATCGTTCTCATAGTTTTTGACCTTTGAAACATGACCCCCTTGGCGGAAGGAGGTAATGATGATGATAAGAGCTCTGGCTACTCCCCTTGATCCTGATCTGTGGGGCGGTACGTGTCAAATATGAATGATATCACCTCAATCTGAAGTCGTGATTGAGAGCTTGAAGAGTTACATCAGCTGAGTGAGGGAGGGGGCTCGTGGCAACATTTGGATGCCTATTAGTTGCTAAAGTACATAAATGTGTGTGTATTGTAGATTTTATGTATATGTATGTGTATGTATGTATATATATATATATATATATATATATATAGTGCATGATATATATATATGTATATGTATATATATATATGTATATGTATATATATATATATATATATATATATATATATATATATATATATATAGTGCATGATATATATATATATATATATATATATATATATAAACCATTGGGTCCACAATCATCAAATATATTTTGTATAAATCACCTGGTTATCTTGCAAAATCCTGCTGACAGAAAAACCTTGGTGAAGGTAATTAATAGATTAAAGGATTTCCAAAATCCATCCAGTAATCCGTGGACTGACGCTCTTGGGAGTTTTAACAGCTGTTCCCATCCAATGGCCTGCTGAGTTTGCTCTCTCACTCCTCAAACAGTAACGAGCAGCAACTTGCTGGGAAAGCAGGTTTTAGCTCTATTGTTTGGTTGTAAACTCCTATTAGAGTTTGGCTCCTAAAATAACAAGCAAACATGCATGAGTTCAATTCAGTGACTCATCATAATAGAAAAAAAAGTGTTACTAGCAACAATAATGATGGCTCTGCTGCATGTTCAATTAAACGTGTGTATGTGCAGAACCAGAACCCTGAAACTTAAGCTATCTATTTTTATGAAACTCATGCTTTTATTTTTGTTTATTGAAACACAGTTTAGTGCGTCCACCCCGTGTGTAGAGAGGAATGTAGGTTTTGCCTTCCTCCGCTACCATTAACTCTTGCTGCTAAGCTGCCAGGAAGCTGTTTGTTTTCGTGTGATCAACAGGAAAGTTACATTTTGCAACACAGCAACTTTAGAAGATTCTTGTCATCTCTCTCTCTCTGTCTCTCTCTCTCTGTCTCTCGCTCTCTCTCACACACACACACACACACACACACACACTGGTGTGTGTGTGTGTGTGTGTGTGTCAAAATGCAGCTTTCCTGTTGATCATACTCAAGCTAAGAGCCTCCTGGCACCTTAGCAGCAACAATTAACGGTGATGAAAGAAGGCCTGAACACATTTAAACACAACCTTCATTCCTCTCTACACCCGGAGTGGAAGCACAAGACTGCATTTCAATAAAGAAAAATAAAAGCTTTAGTTTCATGATGTCTGTTTTCGTGTATGTGTAGTACCTCCATCCTGTAACTCCATCGACAGCATGATGCTCATGTCACAATCTAATTCATTGCTGAACTGGTCTTCATATATGTTGAATCCTAGTGGTTTTCAACAACACAGAATGAGGATATTTGAAGCAGACTTGATAGAGATGCACATCTATTCATTTATGTACTTAATTTGAATTAAACATCTTCAGCAAAGAGCGGCGACCCAGTGGTGTCTCTGAAAAATGGCCGAATCAGAGGAGAATACGTGACAGTGAAGGGAACAGACAAAAGGGTGAAGCAGTTCCTGGGAATTCCCTTCGCCCGGCCCCCTGTGGGGCCCCTCCGACTGACTGCTCCTCAGGATGTGGAACCCTGGGAGGGGGAGAGAGATGCCACCCACCACCCCCCCATGTAAGACCACTGATAGAGTTCAGAATATGACAATCTACTTGGATGGGTCTAGACTGCTCTCTCTCTCTCTCTCTCTCTCTCTCTCTCTCTCTCTCTCTCTCTCTCTCAGGTGTATCCAGGATCCTGATATAGTGGTGAATGTTTCCAGGACCATGTCTATGCAGTACACCCCTCCAGAGCTTTCAGAGGACTGCTTGTATCTGAATGTATACACACAAGCTGAGGCTGCAAAAGGGGACAAACTGCCGGTGGGTGGAGCCAGCTGCATGCACATTAAGGGGATGGGCAGTATGATGTACTACCACCAGGTACTGTGAGGAGGCAGTCGTGGTAGCAGTGTCAGAGGAGATGGGTGCTCATTAACTTTGTTCAAACAGAACTTCACCATGTGTTTCACCATTCGTGTGCTTCGGCTGATCCAATCACTCCACCTTGGTTTAGCTGTTATTGCGATCAATCCACTAAGGCTGATTACCCGAACTAATTTGTTTTATTTCACTATAGTTTTGTGCACCTAGAGGTCATGAGAAGCTAAAAAGTCAAACAGGATGCAGGCCACTGACCTCTCACCTCTTTGAAGTATTTACACTGCAAATCTTTCCAGCTGCTTCCAGTCCTTGTAGTACAGTTCATCAACTTTCAAGGTTTACACTTACAGGTTTCAACTGTTTTCAGCACTGACATTCAGATTCAATCAACGACTCTCAGATCCTACGATGCACTCACTGATTCAGTAACTGCTAGTCCAGAATCCTTCAGCAAACTTCGGCTAACGTTTTGGTTTTGTGGTGTCGCATGACTCTTCTTGTGCTTCCTCTCAGGTGATGGTGTGGATCCACGGAGGAGGTCTGACCATGGGTGCGGCCTCTCAATATGACGGCGCCCCACTGGTGGCTTATGAAAATATAGTGATGGTTATTATCCAGTATCGTCTGGGCATTCTTGGATTGCTGAGGTAAAATTGATGGTCATTGTTCGGTTATCGGTTTTCAACAACTTTATATCACAGTGACGTTTTTCACTCGTCCCGAAGCACTGGAGATGAACACGCTCAGGGTAACTGGGGCTTCCTGGATCAGCTGGCAGCTCTGAGATGGGTGCAGGAAAATATCGAGGCCTTCGGTGGCGACCCACAAACTGTCACCATAGCTGGAGAATCAGCAGGGGCCATTAGTGCGTCTATACTGGTAATCTCAAATTTTAAACAGCGTTGACAGAGATATTAACATATTTGGGGACATGTTGGATTTATTATGTCGGTTTATTTTTCTTTTTTTTCTCCCGACGAATAGACTTTGTCTCCACAAGCCAAAGGATTATTTCACAGGGCGATTTTTCAAAGTGGAGTAGCAACACTTGGCACCTACACCACCAGCCGTCCACTGGGTCAGGCAAAGGTACTTTGATATGTAAACAGAAGATGAGCAGGAATTCACAGATAACAACGATTCTAAAGTGAGAAAATAGTTGTTTGTGCCATGCAATCTGAAATTAAATGAAATTTAAAAAGTAAAAATTCTAAAATTGTCCACATTTGATTTGGATGAATGTTCAATACACCAACTGTATATAATAACTACATGCAATTTTCTTTATGCAGTTAATTTTTCAGTGTTCATGATCAATAACCTTTCTAGTTTTTGCTTGATTTTTATGTCAAATTGATTTCACCTGAACACAAACAACTTGGGTTCCATTCAAATTTATTTCGAACATGAAGAAAAAAATAATAGATCGATTAATAAGAAAGTGCAAAATTTCCCAAGTTTTTGGGAATCATAGTCGCACACAGTTGCCTTTTTTTTCAACACCCAGCACAGATATTATGATTCATTTCTTCATTTGTTCATCCTTTCATTGTTTTATTATGTCTCCTAATGGATCAGGTGTTCAGTATGTTTGCTTTCTTGCTTGTATCAGGGTACATGTACTTCCTGTACACAGTAAATGTACTTGAATTTTCCTCTCCTCTTTTCCTCCAACCCAGGTTGTGGCCAACCTGACGGGATGTGATGACACCAGCACAGAGAAACTGATCCTGTGCTTGAAAGGAAAAAGTAAAGGGGAGTTAGTCGATGCAGCTAAAAAGGTCTATGATTTGGTGAACACTCGTGGACATTGTGCCGATGTTCCAGATTGAAGCCACTAGAGGGCAGCAGGTATGTATTCCTGACTGCTGACCTCAAAGTTTGGTTTCTATGTTATGTGCAGATGAAAATTTACCTGGGAGCTGTGGTGGACGGTGTGTTTCTGACTGATACTGCAGAGGAGCTGCTGAAGAAGAAGGAGGTGCTGAAGGTTCCGGTGATGATGGGAATAACCAACGATGAGTTTGGATGGATTCTGCCTCAGGTCACCCCTCTCTTAGAGAATAACCACACACACACACACACACACACACACACACACACACACATTTGTACGCTCATTCATGCTTAATTATGTGTTGCAGAGTTTCGTCCCTCCAGGCTGGGAGAGGGGTATGAGCAGAGAGGCTGCCATGGCTGTGATGAATATGTTCAATCCTGCAGGGGTGAGCGCCATTGTAGTTGATGATGGAAATGATGATGTCACGGAGGATGAAGGTGTTATGGAAGCCCATTTCCACCAGAAAAAGAAAAAAAACAAAGATGCAAGCCACTTAGCTGTGAAAGTGTGAGATTCTTCAATGTTCAAATCTAATAATCTTTACATGTTTATGTTTTTACTATCTGATAATAATTACTTTTTTCCTTCAAATCTTCATTATGAGTTTTTACTGCAAATTTGGACTATTAAAAGTTGTAATTGTGACGATGTTTCAATTCACACATTTCAATTTATTTTTTATTTTTTACCTCATAATTTGTTCAGTTATTTCATCATTTGTTCAAAGGATTATTCTAACTTTTTGCATTTTTTTATCTTAAACATTTTTTTTTAAACAGGTGGAGATGGGCTTCCTTAACATGTACAGCATTATGTTGAAAACATGTGGTCTTCATCATGAAATGTTCTTATGGATAAATTTAGTCTTCTACACTATGAGATTGTTTTTACCCTCAGTTTTGTCTTACAGACAGAAAAGCCGATGGTTAAAACTAACTTGCAAACCCAGGCTTGCAAAGACATTTGTTTACAATCTAACTGAAAATAAAGAATTGATCATTTTTATTTAAAAATAACCAGTTTTTTTTAATATATACATATATGTGAATGTAAATATGAAATTAAATTTTCCTCACAAACAAGTTGTGGTTATTTCATATTGTCACATAATAGTAATATCAGTATTCTGAATCAAAATTAAATTTATTTTCCAGCATTATCACTTCATACCCACACAAGACCTGATGAGAGGTCGTAAATCCTTCTCTTAGTCAATAAACTCTCAGTGCAGAGTGAAATAAATCTGATGGTTTGCAGCCTCTCTTGCCGCTCTAGGCCTCCGCTGCCAACAGCCTCATCCTGGATGAATACCTGAAAACAGCCAGTGCTCCAGAGGAGATCAGAGACGGCTTCACTGAAATCATGGGAGACCTCCTGATGATGCTGCCTGTGATCAAGGTGGCAGGCTACCACTCAGGTCAGCGTCCTTCCAACTCTGTCGAAGAAGTGGAAACAGATGGAACTATAAAGAGCTCAGCGGTCACCGCCTGCAAGGAGAGGTTCATTTCTCTGTGACCTTTGACCTTTGCCCCATGCTCAAGCACCTCCTCTATTTTGTCTCTCTCCATTTCTTTTTAGATGTGGGCGCGCCGGTGTACATGTATGAGTTTGTATATCGTGCCGAGATACACAAGCACACCAGACCCAGTTTCGTGA